>NC_053028.1:498613821-498756757 GCF_003073215.2 Triticum urartu | reverse complement strand
AAGAGTCGGCTGGTCGCGCGCTGTAGATTTTATCGCACCTGCTGAAGCTCTACAGGGGCGCGCTAAAATTTGCAACGCTTGAAAAAGCAACCACCCTCCCTCGCGCGCGAAAACGCTCTTTCAACGTTGTAAAAGTTTTTTAGCGCGCCGCCCTACCGCGCGTTTGTTGGAGATGCTCTTACAAGAGCGGTAGGGAATGGTGATGCACAAAAGCTATATCTGCATACTACGAGACCAGAGTCATGTAGAATTCTCTATTTGACGCATTTGAGCGACGACATATTTGGCCAGCCTAGTAAAGCCGATACATTACTCCTGGTTTTAGGAACCTTCTACCAGGTTCTATTTGGCTTTACCGGTTTTGTTAACTTTCTAGAAGGTTCTTGGGCTGATTCTTTTCTGTTTCTTTTTAGTTTTTTGGGTTTTTTATTTTTATTTTTAGTTTATACTTTTTTGTTTCGTTTTTCTAATTCTTTTGTTTTTTTCTTTTCATTCTCAATTTAGAAAATGCTTAAAATGTTAAAAACATGTTTTCTTTCAGAAACTATAATTAATTAAAAACATTTAAAAAAGTTTCTCAAATTTACAAAAAATGTTCATGATTTTAAAATGGTTGGAATTTCATAATATTCCTGTTTTCAAAATTTGTTCACAAATTTGATAAACTGCTTGCTTTTCAGATTTTGTTCGGGAATTTCAAATTTTGTTCTGGTTAAAAAAACACATGTTTGAAAAATGTTGCTTTCCAAAAATTGTTCATGTCTTCAAATTTAGTTCGGCATTTCAAAAATTGTTCACTAATTCAAAAACTATTGAGTTTTTTTAAATCACAGAGCTGAAAAGAGTTCCCGTTTCTGAAAAAATATGTCAGTATTCAAAATTTTAAAAATGTTTGAATCTACCACCGCCATTGGGATTGCTGGGATTTGAACCTGGAATCGCAATGTTGACAGCCATCCACACTAACCACTACACAAAAGAAACTTTATTGTCTACTAACAAGAAAACAATACTACTTAATGTTTTGATTTAGTGAAACCTTACATATACCCAATATAAATTATCCAAAAAAAGAAAACATAAATTCGAAAACAATTTCATGGGATTTGAAAATAAGTTCGTCAAATTTTCAGAAAATTAAAAAAAAATGGAAAAAGTTCATCGATTTTGAAAAAAGTTCATCGAGTTCGAAAAAAGTTCATCGGTTTAACAAAAATTTCATTAATTTTAATAGAAGTCCATCGAATTTTTGAAAAAAAGTTCACCCATTTGGAAAAAAATGTTCACGAATTTTAAAAAAAGTTCATGAATTTGCAAAAGTTCATTGGATTTGAAAAAATTCATAGAATTTGAAGAAATGTTCATAAATTTTGAAAAAGTTCATAAATCTGAAAAAAATTCATCAAAATCAGAAACGACTTCATCGAATTCATCTGAAAAAGTTCATTGATTTTGAAAATTGTTCATCGAATTTGGAAAAAGTTCATCAATGTAAAAGAAAAGTCAATTGGTTTGAAAAAAAGTTGCGAAATTTAAAAAGCAAAAGGAAAACAAAGAACAAAAAGCAAGAAGAGAGAAGGCCAAAAGGCCGAAAAAAATAAAACCAAACAAATTATTTGAAAAAGGATGAAAGGAACAAAACGAGAACATTTACAACAGCGTGCAAGCTGGTGTTCTGGTTCTACTTGTTCCCTCGCAACGCACTCATCGCGAGTTCGAACCCTGGTGCACGCACCTCTTTTTGACGCTTAAAAGCAGAACAAGAAAAGTAGAATGGGCTGAGCCCAACTAACCCTGCTGCAGGCGCTGGTTTGCGGAAAACAGTAGTAACCAGCGGCCTGCAGTGCTAAAATAGGATTCGCCAAATAGGACCTCCCCGAGTTTCGTGATCGGATTCCTAGCGAGCGCATGACTTTTTGTGGATTTTGACTGTCTAGCGCTAAGTACAACAAACACTTGTGAGCCTGCCCAATAGGTTTTCCTTTTGATTCATTCTTTTTTTTCCTATTTACTTTTACTTTTTATTTTTGTTTTTCCCGAAATTTTCGAATTTCTTTAGTAAATATTCTACATTTTTATACGCCATGAATATTTATTTTCCTACACATTGAACATTCCTTAAATATACGATAATTTTTCAGATACATATTTGAATATTTTTTGAATACATGGTAAATAGTTTTTAAATAAAAATTGAACATTTTTAGAATACAAATTAAAAGTTTTTAAATATATGTGAATCGTTTTTCAGATACACCATGAATATGTTCACATTGTACATTTTTCTGAATACATGTTGTACATTCTTCGTATACACATGAACATTGTTTTGATATGCATTGAACTTTTTTGATACACACTAAAAAATTTCAAAATTTCATAAACATTATTTTCTAAACGTGTTCACATTTTTTAATGTTGCAAACATTTTTTCAACTTGTGCGAACAAAACTTTTGCGCTACATAAACATTTTTAAATGCATGTTCTTTTTTTTGTGAATGAGAAGCCTCGCAATAAAAAGAAGAATACAAAAAAATCCTATGATGGGCCAGCCCACTACTTGTTGTCACTGAGGCGAATGGTTGCTGCGTGTAGCAGTAGGCACCGAGACAAAGCCACTAACTACTGGTTACCCAATAAGTGAGACATGGATGAAAATGGGACAGTGTTATTCGTACATGTTACTTGTTGTACCGACATATATCTCGCTTCTAAAAAAGGTACATGTTACATGTTATTCGTACATGTTACATGTTACATATTACATGGATGAAAATGAGACAGTGCTATTGTTTCTAAAAAAAGGTACATCGACTAGTGTGCACCATAAGCTCTAACTTCTGCCCCTTCGATATGGACTATGTGAGAACCTCAAATTTAACATCTAGACCTTCCTATGTATATTGTCAATTCATGATCAACTTGAAAGCATAATGAAATGGTATCAATGCAAAACGTTTAAAATGTATTCCAAGTTTTATAACTTGCCACAAGACATACATAGTGCAACGTCTCATGACATTTATTACATTCAAAGAAGTAGCGGAAAGTAAAAATACGCAGTGACTCTATCTTAGCCACATGCAGTCGATGTAGTTCACGTGACCTCACTCCTCAAGATTGTCATATTAGTTGTAGTTTGCACCCTCGTCTTCATAGACCTCCGAAGTGCAACAAAAGTAGGGCAATGAGTATATTGTGTACTCAACATCCCTCCTTCAGAAGAGGGCCAATTAGCTATATGTGGCTTCAAAGGAAGTTTGTATAGCTCATGTGCATAAAATTAGTTTTGTTTGAAATAGCACAATAGTCAGATAAAGTGTTTTAAGATAGAAACTATTGGGGAACACAGTAATTTTAAAAAAATTCCTACGCACACGCAAGATCATGATGATGCATAGCAACGAGAGGGGAGAGTATCGTCTACGTACCCTCATAGACCATAAGCGGAAGCGTTATGACAACGCGGTTGATGTAGCCGTACATCTTCACGATCAACCGATCTAGTACCGAAGATACGGCACCTCCGTGATCTGCACACGTTCGGCTCGGTGACGTCCCGCGAACTCACGATCCAGTAGAGCTTCGAGGGAGAGTTTCGTCAGCACGACGGCGTGATGACGATGATGATGTTTCTACCGGAACAGGCTTCGCCTAAGCATCGCTACGATATTACCGAGGTGGATTATGGTGGAGGGGGGCACCACACACGGCTAAAAGATCAATGATCAACTTGTGTGTCAATGGGGTGCCCCCTCCCCCATATATAAAGGAGTGGAGGAGGGGAGGGGCCGGCCCTCTCTATGGCGCGCCCTAGGGGAGTCCTACTCCCACCGGGAGTAGGATTCCCTCCTTCCATGTAGTAGAAGTAGGAGAGAAGGAAGGGGAGGAGAGGAGAAAGGAAAGGGGGGGGCCTCCCAATTCGGATTGGGCTAGGAGGGCGCGCCTCCCACCTTTTCCTTCCCTCTCCTCTTTTCCACTAAGACCCAATAAGGCCCATATACTCCCCGGGGGGGTTCCGGCAACCTCCTGGTACTCCGGAAAATGCCCGAACTCATCCGGAACCATTCCGATGTCCAAACATAGGCTTCCAATATATCGATCTTTATGTCTCGACCATTTCGAGACTCCTCGTGATGTCCGTGATCAAATCCGGGACTCTGAACTACCTTCGGTACATCAAAACACATAAACTCGTAATACCGATCGTCACCGAACGTTAAGCGCGCGGACCCTACGGGTTCGAGAACTATGTAGACATGACCGTGACATGTCTCCGGTCAATAACCAATAGCAGAACCTAGATGCTCATATTGGTTCCTACATATTCTACGAAGATCTTTATCGGTCAAACCGCATAACGACATACGTTGTTCCCTTTGTCACCGGTATGTTACTTGCCCGAGATTCGATCGTCGGTATCTCAATACCTAGTTCAATCTCGTTACCAGCAAGTCTCTTTACTCGTTCTGTAATGCTACATCCCGTAACTAACTCATTAGCTACATTGCTTGCAAGGCTTATAGTGATGTACATTACCGAGAGGTCCCAGAGATACCTCTCCGACAATCGGAGTGACAAATCCCAATCTTGATCCATGCCAACTCAACAAACACCACCGGAGACACCTGCAGAGCACCTTTATAATCACCCAGTTACGTTGTGACGTTTGGTAGCACACAAAGTGTTCCTCCGGTATTTGGGAGTTGCATGATCTTATAGTCATAGGAACATGTATAGTTATGGAGAAAGCAATAGCAACAAACTAAACGATCATCGTGCTAAGCTAACGGATGGGTCTTGTCCATCACATCATTCTCTAATGATGTGATCCCGTTCATCAAATGACAACACATATCCATGGCTAGGAAACTTAACCATCTTTGATTAACGAGCTAGTCAAGTAGAGGCATACTAGGGACACTCTGTTTGTCTATGTATTCACACATGTACTAAGTTTCTGGTTAATACAATTCTAGCATGAATAATAAACATTTATCATGATATAAGGAAATATAAATAACAACTTTATTATTGCCTCTAGGGCATATTTCCTTCAGTCTCCCACTTGCACTAGAGTCAATATCTAGTTCATATCATCATGTGATTTAGCACCAATAGTTTACATCTTTATGTGATTAGTTCACATCTCCATGTGACTAACACCCAAAGGGTTTACTAGAGTTAATAATCTAGTTCACATCGCTATGTGATTAATACCCAAAGAGTGATCATGTTTTGCTTGTGAGAGAAATTTAGTCAACGGATCTGCCACATTCAGAGCCATATGTATTTTGCAAATTTTCTATGTATGAATGCTTTGCACGGAGCTACTCTAGCTAATTGCTCCCACTTTCAACATGTATCTAGATCGAGACTTAGAGTCATCCCGATCGGTTTCAAAGCTTGCGCTGACATAACTCTTTACGACAAACTCTTTTTCACCTCCATAACCGAGAAACATTTCCTTATTCCACTAAGGATATTTTCGACCGTTGTCCAGTGATCCACTCCTGGATCACTATTGTACCCTCTTGCCAAACTTATAGTGAGGTACACAATAGGCCTGGTACACAGCATAGCATACTTTGTAGAACCTATGACTGAGGCATAGGGAATGACTTTTCATTCTCTTTCTATTTTCTGCCGTGGTCGGGTTTTGAGTCTTTACTCAACTTCACACCTTGCAACACAGGCAAGAACTCCTTCTTTGACTGTTCCATTTTGAACTACTTCAAAATCTTGTCAAGGTATGTACTCATTGAAAATATATCAAGCGTCTTGATCTATCTCTATAGATCTTGATGCCTGAATATGTAAGTAGCTTCACCGAGGTCTTTCTTTGAAAAACTCCTTTCAAACATTCCTTTATGCTTTCCAGAAAATTCTACATTATTTTCGATCAACAATATGTCATTCACATATACTTATGAGAAAGGCTGTAGTGCTCCCACTCACTTTCTTGTAAATATAGGCTTCACCGCAAGTCTGTATAAAACTATATGCTTTGATCAACTCATCAAAGCGTATATTCCAACTCCGAGATGCTTGCACTAGTCCATAGATGGATCGTTGGAGCTTTGCACACTTTGTTAGCACCTTTAGGATCGACAAAACCTTCTGGTTGCATCATATACAACTCTTCTTTAAGAAATCCATTTAAGGAATGCAGGTTTGACATCCATTTGCCAAATTTCATAAAATGTGGCAATTGCTAACATGATTCGGACAGACTTTTAAGCATCGATACAAGTGAGAAAATCTCATTGTAGTCAACACCTAGAACTTGTCGAAAATGTTTTGCGACAATTCGAGCTTTGTAGATAGTAACACTACTATCATCGTCTGTCTTCCTCTTGAAGATTCATTTATTCTCAATGACTCACCGATCATCAGGCAAGTCAATCAAAGTCCATACTTTGTTCTCATACATGGATCCCATCTCAGATTTCATGGCCTCAAGCCATTTTGCGGAATCTGGGCTCATCATCGCTTCCTCATAGTTCGTAGGTTCGTCATGGTCTAGTAACATGACTTCCAGAACAGGATTACCATACCACTCTGGTGCGGACCGTACTCTGGTTGACCTACGAGGTTCCATAGTAACTTAATCTGAAGTTTCATGATCATCATCATTAGCTTCCTCACTAATTGGTGTAGGAATCACTGGAACAGATTTCTGTGATGAACTACTTTCCAATTTGGGAGAAGGTACAATTACCTCATCAAGTTCTACTTTCCTCCCATTCACTTCTTTCGAGAGAAACTCCTTCTCTAGAAAGGATCCATTCTTAGCAACAAAATATCTTGCCTTCGGATCTGTGATAGAAGGTGTACCCAACTGTTTCTTTTTGGGTATCTATGAAGACGCACTACTCCGATTTGGGTTCGAGCTTACTAGTTTGAAACTTTTTCACATAAGCATCGCAATCCCAAACTTTAAGAAAAGACAACTTTGGTTTAATGCCAAACCATAGTTCATACGGTGTCATCTCAACAGATTTAGATGGTGCCCTATTTAACGTGAATGCAACTGTCTCTAATGCATAACCCCAAAACGATAGTGGTAAATCGGTAAGAGACATCGTAGATCGCACCATATCCAATAAAGTATGATTACAATGTTCGGACACACCATTATGATGTGGTGTTCTAGGTGGCATGAGTTGCGAAACTATTCCACATTGTTTCAAATGAAGACCAAACTCATAACTCAAATATTCGCCTCCATGATCAGATCGTAAAAACTTTATTTTCTTGTTACGATGATTTTCCACTTCACTCTGAAATTCTTTGAACTTTTCAAATGTTTCAGACTTATGTTTCATTAAGTAGATATACCCATATCTTCTCAAATCATCTGTGAAGGTCGGAAAATAGCGATACCCACCGCAAGCCTCAACACTCATTGGACCGCACACATCAGTATGTATTATTTCCAACAAGTCTGTTGCTCGCTCCATTGTTCCGAAGAACGGAGTCTTAGTTATCTTGCCCATGAGGCATGGTTCGCAAGCATCAAGTGATTCATAATCAAGTGATTCCAAAAACCCATCAGCATGGATTTTCTTCATGCGCTTTACACCAATATGACCTAAACGGCAGTGCCATAAATAATTTGCACTATCATTATTAACTTTACATCTTTTGGCTTCAATATTATGAAAATGTGTATCACCACGATCGAGATCCAACAAACCATTTTCATTGGGTGTATGACCATAGAAGGTTTTATTCATGTAAAAAGAACAACAATTATTATCTAACTTACATGAATAACCATATTGCAATAAACATGATACAATCATATTTATGCTCAACGCAAACACCAAATAACATTTATTTAGGTTCAACACTAATCCCGAAAGTATAGGGAGTGTGCGATGATGATCATATCAATCTTGGAACCACTTCCAACACACATCGTCACTTCATCCTTAACTAGTCTTTGTTTATTTTGCAACTCCCATTTCGAGTTACTACTCTTAGCAACTGAACCGGTATCAAATACCGAAGGGTTGCTATAAACACTAGTAAAGTACACATCAATAACATGTATATCAAATATAGCTTTGTTCACTTTGCCATCCTTCTTATCCACCAAATACTTGGGGTAGTTCCGCTTCTAGTGACCAGTCCTTTTGCAGTAGAAGCACTTGGTCTCAGGCTTAGGTCCAGACTTGGGTTTCTTCACTTGAGCAGCAACTTGTTTGCCGTTCTTCTTGAAGTTCCCCTTCTTCCCTTTGCCCTTTCTCTTGAAACTATTGGTCTTGTCAACCATCAACACTTGATGTTTTTCTTGATTTCTACCTTCGTCGATTTTTGCATCGCGAAGAGCTTGGGAATTGTTTTCGTCATCCCTTGCATATTATAGTTCATCACTAAGTTCTACTAACTTGGTGATGGTGACTAGAGAATTCTGTTCAATCACTATTTTATCTGGAAGATTAACTCCCACTTGATTCAAGCGATTGTAGTACCCAGACAATCTGAGCACATGCTCACTAGTTGAGCGATTCTCCTCCATCTTTTAGCTATAGAACCTATTGGAGACTTCATATCTCTCAACTCGGGTATTTGCGTGAAATATTAACTTCAACTCCTGGAACATCTCATATGGTCCATGACGTTCAAAACGTCTTTGAAGTCCCGATTCTAAGCCGTTAAGCATGGTGCACTAAACTATCAAGTAGTCATCATATTGAGCTAGCCAAACGTTCATAACGTCTGCATCTGCTCCTGCAATAGGTCTGTCACCTAGCGGTGCATCAAGGACATAATTCTTCTGTGCAGCAATGAGGATAAACCTCAGATCACGGATCCAATCCACATCTTTGCTACTAACATCTTTCAACACAATTTTCTCTAGGAACATATCAAAATAAACACAGGGAAGCAACAACGCGAGCTATTGATTTACAACATAAATTGCAAAATACTACCAGGACTAAGTTCATGATAAATTTAAGTTCAATTAATCAAATTACTTAAGAACTCCCACTTAGAAAGACATCCCTCTAATCTTCTAAGTGATTACGTGATCCAAATCAACTAAACCATAACCGATCATCACGTGAAATGGAGTAGTTTTCAATGGTGAACATCGCTATGTTGATCATATCTACTATATGATTCACGCTCGACCTTTCAGTCTCAGTGTTCCGAGGCCATATCTGCATATGCTAGGCTCGTCAAGTTTAACCTGAGTATTCTGCGTGTGCAAAACTGGCTTGCACCCGTTGTAGATGGACGTAGAGCTTATCACACCTGATCATCATGTGGTTTTTGGGCATGACGAACTTTGGCAACGGTGCATACTCAGGGAGAACACTTCTTGATAATTAGCGAGAGATCATCTTAAAAATGCTACCGTCAAACTAAGCAAAAATAAGATGTATAAAAGATAAACATCATACGCAATCAAAATATGTGACATGATATGGCCATCATCATCTTGCGCCTTTGATCTCCATCTCCAAAGTACTGTCATGATCTCTATCGTCACCGGCATGACACCATGATCTCCATCATCTTGATCTATATCAATGTGTCGTCACATGGTCGTCTTGCCAACTATTGCTGTTGCAACTATTGCTATCGCATAGCGATAAAGTAAAGCAATTATTTGGCGCTTGAATCTTATGCAATAAAGAGACAACCATAAGGCTTTTGCCAGTTGCCGATAACTTCAACAAAACATGATCATCTCATACAACCACTTATATCTCATCACGTCTTGACCATATCACATCACAACATGCCCTGCAAAAACAAGTTAGACGTCCTTTACTTTGTTGTTGCAAGTTTTACGTGGCTGCTACGGGCTTAAGCAAGAACCAATCTTACCTACGCATCAAAATCACAATGATAGTTTGTCAAGTTGGTGCTATTTTAACCTTCGCAAGGACCGGGCGTAGCCACACTCGATTCAACTAAAGTTGGAGAAACTGACACCCGTCAGCCACCTGTGTGCAAAGCACGTCGGTAGAACCAGTCTCGCGTAAGCGTACGCGTAATGTCGGTCTAGGCCGCTTCATCCAACAATACCGCCGAACCAAAGTATGACATGCTGGTAAGCGGTATGACTTATATCGCCCACAACTCACTTGTGTTCTACTCAGGCATATAACATCAACACATAAAACCTAGGCTCTGATACCACTGTTGGGGAACGTGGTAATTTCAAAAAAATTCTTATGCACATGCAAGATCATGGTGATGCATAGCAACAAGAGGGGAGAGTGTGATATACGTACCCTTGTAGACCGACAGCGGAAGCGTTAGCACAACGCGGTTGATGTAGTCATACGTCTTCATGGCCCGACCGATCAAGCACCGAAACTACGGCACCTCCGAGTTTTAGCACACGTTCAGCTCGATGACAATCCCCGGACTCCGATCCAGCAAAGTGTCGGGGAAGAGTTCCGTCAGCACGACGGCGTGGTGACGATCTTGATGTTCTACCGTCGCAGGGCTTCGCCTAAGCACCGCTACAATATTATCGAGGATTATGGTGGAAGGGGGCACCACACACGGCTAAGAAAACGATCACGTGGATCAACTTGTGTGTCTAAGGGTGCCCCCTGCCTCCGTATATAAAGGAGCCAAGGGGGGGTGCGGCCGACCCTAGTAGGAGGCGCGCAGGAGGAGTCCTACTCCTACCGGGAGTAGGACTCCCCTCCCTTTCCTTGTCCAAGTAGGAGAGGGGGAAGGAAGGGAGGGAGGAGAGGAAGGAAAGGGGGGGCGCCGCCCCTCCCTCCTTGTCCAATTCGGACTAGGGGGAGAGGGGGCGCGCAGCCTGCCCTGGCAGCCCCTCCTCTTCTCCACTTTAGGCCCATGAGGCCCATTAACCCCCCGGGGGTTCCGGTAACCCCCCGGTACTCCGGTTTTATCCGAAACTTTCCCGGAACACTTCCGGTGTCCGAATATAGCCGTCCAATATATCAATCTTTATGTCTCAACCATTTCGAGACTCCTTGTTATGTCCGCGATCATATCCGGGAATCCGAACCAACTTCGGTACATCAAAACTCATAAACTCATAATATAACTGTCATCGAAACCTTAAGCGTGCGGACCCTACGGGTTCGAGAACAATGTAGACATGACCGAGACATGTCTCCGGTCAATAACCAATAGCGGAACCTGGATGCTCATATTGGCTCCCTCATATTCTACGAAGATCTTTATCGGTCAGACCGCATAACAACATACGTTGTTCCCTTTGTCATCGGTATGTTATTTGCCCGAGATTCGATCGTCGGTATATCAATACCTAGTTCAATCTCGTTACCGGCAAGTCTCTTTACTCGTTCCGTAATACATCATCTCGCGACTAACTCATTTAGTTGCATTGCTTGCAAGGCTTAGGTGATGTGCATTACTGAGAGGGCCCAGAGATACCTCTCCGACAATCGGAGTGACAAATCCTAATCTCGAAATACGCCAACCCAACATGTACCTTTGGAGACACCTGTAGAGCTCCTTTATAATCACCCAGTTACGTCGTAACGTTTGGTAGCACACAAAGTGTTCCTCCGGTAAACGGGAGTTGCATAATATCATAGTCATAGGAACATGTATAAGTCATGAAGAAAGCAATAGCAACATACTAAACGATCGAGTGCTAAGCTAACGGAATGGGTCAAGTCAATCACATCATTCTCCTAATGATGTGATCCCGTTAATAAAATGACAACACATGTCTATGGTTAGGAAACATAATCATCTTCGATTAACGAGCTAATCAAGTAGAGGTATACTAGTGACACTTTGTTTGTCTATGTATTCACACATGTATTATGTTTCCGGTTAATACAATTCTAGCATGAATAATAAACATTTATCATGAAATAAGGAAATAAATAATAACTCTATTATTGCCTCTAGGGCATATTTCCTTTAGGTGGATAATGAGGCAAAGGTGGAAGATGAGGTGGTGGTGAGCGCGCCCATGGTGCTGGGCGTCATGGCGGCGGAGGTGGTGGACATGCTCTCGGTCGCGGAAGGTAGCTAGATGCAATCTCTTTCGATATAATGAGGAAGAGGCTCTGTTACCATGTGAAAACTATTTAAGAAGCGTTAAACCCTTTTCTCGGGCTGCACTTGTATTTATATTGGTAATACCGTGGCTTACAAGTTGATCGATCGATCAGATTGTTTATAGAGAAGATCTGTCGAAGGAGATAACAGAAGAAGAGATAGAAGAGAATACAAGACTTAAACAAAGTTCTATCTCTATACAACTATACTAACAGAAATACCTTGGAACTTGCATCAGATTTGCATTTGTTTGCAGTAGGCAATTGGCTTCACAAAGGAAGCATAGGTGTCCACAATCTCTTCCTGCAAGATGTCACCATTATTTTGAGCTTGAGAATGCACAGCATGCAACTCTGCAACACATTCACATATATCATTGATCAATTTGCCAATAGAAAAACCAGGAGGCAAGGTCTTGTATGAGCGGAGGCATTTATCCTCAACTATTCTGAAGACCTCGTCCAAACTAATGCAGACCTCTGAAGGGTCAACTTGTATTTCAATGACATCTTCACCTCACCCCGAGTGGGTTAAACTACATGTTCAATAAAAAGATGCATCTTAAGTATTTTGAACAATATACTACATCCCGTTCTTTGTAGTATCATAGGGAAAAGTTCAGTTTGATTTACAGAGCATACAAACATCAGTATGAACTACATTTTTAGCTAGAACTAACACAAAATATAAGAAAAATCATGAACGCCTCTAGTCTGGCCTTGAGAAGAGAAAATGGACACCTCTAGCTTTCAAAGTACTGAGTGATGAGATAAGGCAAGAAGTCATATACCTCAAGACCCAGTATTAAGGTGCTTGGCAATAGGGGCAACTGGAGCATCCCAAAAAGATTAAACTAATGGACAAACTACCTTAGTTCCTATACAATATAAGCATGATGGCTAACTATTTATACCGAAATAGGCTTGCGCCCCGCTATATTAATATAGCAACCATCCGATACAACCAGAAGTTCGACGCTGGGGCAAATAGCACAACCATGCCCAAAAGAAAAATAAGAGAAAAGCAAGAGAAAGAAATGCCAGCAGCACCGGATGAACGAAAGCTGAAGCATCCCGCAACCGTTGCGCCCACCGGAGACATCCACCACGCTCCAATGCCATCGAGTCGCCGCGAACCAAGAAACACCTTCAAGAAGGACTGCGACGACGACGCTGCTGCCCGGACGAATCCTAGGATTTCTCCCGGTACACGGAGGGAAGCGGGGGAGAGATACTCCCGACTCCCTTCAAGAAGGTTGATGGCGCCCGCAGGCGTCACCGCATCGGTGCCGGGTGGACCCGAGAGGGATTTCGCCCTACCCCTCATACCCACAACCCAGGACCAACCGGCGGCTCCACCACGCCAACCGCCCACCACCCTGCGCCACCACAATCACGAGGACACCACCGTCGTCTCTCCATCGTACACTGTGAGGCAGGCCGAACCAAATGAGACCACCGTCGATCGGGACCGGGAGCACCACAGCCACGTGGGAGGGGACAACCTCCAATGGCACAAGCAGTAGCAGACCGGACGCAGGCGCGGGAGCACGCCGGACCCCCTGCCCAGCCGGGCCCAGAACGGGCCCGTTAAGCTCCTGCAGCCGCGCTGCAGCCGACGCAGCGCGGAGCCGCCGATCCCAACGACCGCATCCCGACAGCCCAGCCGGAGGAGACCCGCCGGAGGCCAGACCAACCCGCCCTGCCCCAGATCGGACCCAAAAGGGCCCAGATCTGGGCCTGCAGGGCTCCGCCGGCCGACCCACGCCGCCAGCCGCCACCGCCGCTAAAGGGTCGCGCCGCCGCCGCATCTACGCCCGATCTACACCGAAGCACCGCCCGCCGAGGTGCACCATCACCGGAAACCGCCGCCCGAGCCGGGGAACCGTGAGGGGAAGTGGAAGAGGGCCGCCACCGCCGGCCTCGCCACAGCGCTGCGCGGGCAACGCCCGGCCACGCCAGCCGGCAACAACGGCGGGAGGAGGGGTGGGAGGAGGGGGCTGGGCGGCGAGCGGAGGGAGGGCCGCCCCGGTCGCCCCGCTCGGGGGGCGGCGCGGGGGGTACGGGGAGGGAGGATGGCTAACTATTTCGCTTAATCTTTTTCGAACTGGAAAAACCTACTGGGAATCAAGCTTACATAAACATCAATTGATTAATAAACTCATGAAAGAACAAATAAAAGAAGAAGATCACCTAAGCATACTCGTTTAATATTTCTTCCAGAATTCATTGAGAAATATATACAATGGACAACACAAATAGTAGTAGATTTTTTTCCGGCAAACCATAGCAAAGTTCCAATCTTGTGAGGCGAGACACTAAAAGAATGCCACAGATCGGATGCGTAGGTGAAAAGTGGAGAAGATACCTTCCCATTGTAGTCTTCATTTCAGGGATGCCAACGTGTGCATGTCACCTTGTTCAACTCGTGTTTTAGAAGATAGTGCACCTGTGTATTTCATGAAAACTTTGAGTAGTGCACTTCAGGCTAACCGTTGATAAAATAATCAAGGAGTGTACTGTCCTCTTGCGTGTATATAAAGTTATAATCCTTTGATTTTATATAAGATCGTAATACCATCTCCAGTAAGAATTGGCATTTTGTATTGTCAAAAGGAGAAGGAGTTGACATTTTCCGTGACGTAAATTCTACTATAAGAATTGACCAACACATCAGTGCAAAATTCCTTTGAAGTACTGAATTTACCGTTGTGTATCTAATCTCTGGAATATTTGATCTGCAACTTAAAGGTAGTTATTTATAACCTATTTGTTGCCAGAACTTGTGTACTGCAAATGTACTGATTTTGATGTAACAACATACAGAAGGAATGTATTTGCAAGGAAATGTGATCATAGACAACCCTAAAAAGAACTTGGAAAACATAAAACTGTCATTAAGTAAAATGGAGCCGGCCTTTGTGGTTCTGGAATACGGCGTTCCCCTGAGCCGTCCTGGCGCTGACGCTGATCGACCTCACCGACCTCGACGTCGACGAGGACGACGCCTAGGCCAGCGCGCCGCCTCGTAGTTTAGTTTTAATTAATGTAACGTGGACGTGTGGACTTTCGCCGGCATTTATGGCCGGCATAAATATTTATATTATTTTTTATTTTTGAAATATTTGTGGTCAATTTTTCCGCATGAACAAAAAATTGGGTCGGGTCAGCGTTGGGCGCATGCGCCGGCCCAAACACGGAAGTGGACATGGATGTCCCCCGGGCCGATCCAAACGGCCAAAAAGCGGACAAAATCGTTGTCCGTTTGAGTCGGCGCGTTGGAGTTGTTCTGAGATGCGTTCATGATGGCCTGCGGTGGATGGCGGCGATGGCGAACATCATGGTCCTCCTTTTTCCGCCCCCTCTCTCGTCCTCCCCTCTCTCCCTGCGTGAATGAAAGGAGGAAGGAGCCTGGGCGGTGGATAGCGCGCCTCGGTCCAGATATTTCGGTCGCCTCTGTCTTCAGCGGTAAAACCCAAGGAGCGTAAAGAAACAAAAAGAAAAAAAAATCAGGACTGAACCAGGACATGGCAATCAGATTCATGTGGACACGCGGCAGCCCCTTATGATCGCGCCCAGTACTCCAAACTCCGGAAATCGTAGCTTGCTTAGCCGCTTTAATACTTTGGTATACTAGCAAGCAGAAGGCACGACGTAAGCCCGCTATTTAGCAAATGTTGCTTGTGTTTGCTACTAATCATTTATTGTGTTTTGGCAGGTGAAAATAATTTAGTAAATGGTATGGATCACTTAAAAGGCTTTGTTGTTGTTGTATGGATCACTTAGTCAATTACTCCCTCCGTTCCTAAATATTTGTCTTTCTACACATTTCAAATGACTACTACATACGGATGTATGTAGACATATTTTAGAGTGTAGATTCACTCATTTTGCTCCATATGTAGTTACTTGTTGAAATGCTTAAAAAGATAAGTATTTAGGAACGGAGGAAGTACATAACTTGAAGGCATCCAGGATGATAAAAAAATGTATAACAGGTGAGCATTGGTTTAAGAGAGTACACTATCTAGCTAAAAGGTTTACATATGTAGATAAAGAGAGAGAATTGGTGGAGTGGCTTGTGGCTTGTTAGCACTCCGAATGATTTGCTCTTGGCCTTTATGTTTGGATGTTTTTTGCGACGGCTATAGTTGCAAATCATCTTTGTAGAAAATCCTTTGTGTGCAAGGCTCTTGGCCTATTGCCATAGTTGCAAATCATCCAGATCATACAACCATAGGTGGCATGGTGATCTTGGCAATAAATAAAAAAGATATGAGAAGAGCATATAACCATAGGTGGCATGGTGATCCTTGGCAATAAATAAAAAAGATATGAGAAGAGCATAGAACCATAGGTGGGATGGTGATCCTTGGCAATAAATAAAAGGATATTCAAAATCCCATTGTTCCAAAAAAGTGAACTTGATTCCTTTGCTAGAGTGTAACGCCCCGAGACCGTTGCGCCAGGTGTCTTCTAGTTATTCGCTGTTGTTGCCTTGTCATTTGTTTGCGTGTCATGCATTTCATATCATGTCATCATGTGCATCGCATTTGCATACATGTTCGTCTCATGCATCCGCGCATTTTCCCCGTTGTCCGTTTTGCAATCCGGCACTCCTATGTCCTCCGGCGCCCCCTTTTGTCTCTTTTCGTGTGCGGGTGTTAAACCTTCTCGAAATGGACCGAGATTTGCCAAGCGGCCTTGGTTTACTACCGGTAGAACGCCTGTCAAGTTTCGTGCCATTTGGAGTCCGTTTGATACTTCAACGGTTAACCGGAGAACCGTAAAGGCCTCGTGTGTGTTGCAGCCCATCCAAACCCCCTCCATCCTCTCGGTCGTTTGATCACGATCGCGTGACCGAAAACCGCACCTCATTTGGACTCTCCTAGCTCCCTCAACATATATATATGTGTGTGCCTCCCCGAAATTTTCGCGGATGAAACCCTAGTCCTCTTCCTCCTCGCGCCGCCGGACATGTCCACCGCCGCCGCCACATCACCCGGACCAATCCGGGGACGACACCTCAGCGCCGCCGCCTCTCTCCTCCACTCCCAGGCCGCCACCTGTTGCTTCCGGCGCCTCCCTCCACCGCGGCTCGCGGGGCCCGAGGCCGGCCCGCCCGAGCCGTGACCGGGCCCGAGCGCCTGCTCCCCCGCGCGCTGCCTGCTGCCTGTCCCGCGCCGCGCGCCGCCCATCCCTGCCGCCTGTGCTCGCCGCAGGCCACCACCACGCCTCGCGCAGCCGCCCGCCAGCACGCTTCGCCTCACCGGCGACCGTCGCCCGCTCCGGCCGCCGCTGCTCCACCGCCCGACCGCGACCCGCCGACCTCGTCGCTGGCTGGCCTCGCCTCCGGCCAGATTCGGGCAGGTCCGGCCCGGATCCGACATCCCCGACCCCGCCGGCGCATCTCCGGCCATCTTCTTCACCGTCTCCGGCGACATCTCTGGTAGTCCTCGAAAAGCGTGCAAACCCTAGATCTTTCCGGAGAGGTCTAATTTCACTAAGTCCTCGTCCCTGTTCATTTTTTAAGCATTCTTCATCATGGCATAACTCTGCATCCATAGCTCCTTTTTGTGCGTGTGATATATCAAAATGTTCATCCGGTTGTCCTCCTCATTTTGTTCCATTGCACCATGCTTGTTTGAACCCATCTTGATGCCCTAAATGCTGTTGGAAGAGTGCTATAAAATGTTAGTTTCTGTTTCTTAACAGATTATGAGCATTTTTCATTTTGCCATGTTTAATGTGTGCCTCCTATGAACTTGAGCCCTATATGTGTTTTGGGCTATGTCGTGCCATCTTTACAGGGGTGTATACCATGTATTTTTGTGATCAATATGGTGCCTAGCATAAGCATACAAAGTAGCTCTAGTGATGTTGCTGATTTCAGGGACTTAGAATTCTTCTAAGTCTTTTCCCTAATGTTATTTTTATGCCATGTATTCATGTTGCTACAGAGTGATCCATGCCTCTTTTGAGCATGTTCAGTAAGGATGATTTTGAGATATTGTTATGTTCTATCCATCCATGTCTTTGTTTGCAATTATGAAGTACCCTAGCATGACTCAATCTTACTCTACTTTTGCTATAAAATGTTCCTGGCAGATTGTCTACATGTTATTCAATTTTGCCAAGGTTGTTATAGTTGATCCATGCATGCTATGAGATTTTTCTTGCCATGGTTAGCTACTTGACCATGTATTCTTGCTGGGTGTATGCTTAGTTTGTCATGCAATGCCTTGTGGTGAGTGCATCGAGCTCGCAAACATGCCTACGTAACTCTGTTTTTTGCCATGTCCAGTTTTCTGTTAAGTCTGAATCTGTTAACGAAACTTGCTATATTTACATGGGTGCCATCATATTTTCTGTGCCCCTTTTGGCTTATGGTCAGTAAGGGAATTTTGTTATATGCTTTGAGTAGATTCATGCCATGCCTTGCTTTGCTATGATCTGATCCTGTAGCATGTTGTTATCTTGCTCTAAACATTGCTTCCTGATGTTAAATCCTGACATGTTTTTATTTTCACTAAGTCTGCGAACCTGATATCTTTTGCACTTTTGCCATGCTTGTTTGAACCTGCTATTGTGTGATTTAGCCATAGCTCAGTGTTTATCTTTTGTCAAGCATCTTGAGTGGATCACTTCCATGTGCTTTGTTGTTATGTTTGAGTGCAGTAGGTTAGTTTCTTGTTGCATTTTAGAGGGCATCGTGCTGTTAATCACAGAATAGTGCCATTACTGTTTTGCTTGCCATTTACAAACCATGCATCCGATTCCGGTGATCTTTATATCGATTTCGACCGAAATCAACTCATCTTTCCAGCGGCGCTCTTGGTTTGCCAAGTTGAGGCCTGGTTCAACCTTTTCCTTCCGGAGCACGCATATGCATTGCATATTACATCCCGCATATCATGCCATGTTTTGCATCATGTTGCTTGCGCATTGCACCTAGGTTGATTGTGTTTGCCTTTGCTTATGTTCTTTCCTTGGGTAGAGCCGGGAGACGAGTACGTGATCGAGGAACCCATTGAGTACGCTTACGAGGATCAAGCTTACGTCAACTCGAAGAACTTTGCAGGCAAGATGACCATACCCTCGAAATCACTTCTATCTTTGCTTGCTAGTTGCTCGCTCTATTACTATGCCTATGTCGCGATACCTACCACATGATTTATCATGCCTCCCATTTTGCCATGTTAAACCTCTAACCCACCTTGTCCTAGCAAACCGTTGTTTGGCTATGTTACCGTTTTGCTCAGCCCTCTTATAGCGTTGCTAGTTGCAGGTGAAGATTGGAGTTTGTTCCTTGTTGAAACATGTTTATTGTTGGGATATCATTATTATATCTTGTTTACTTTAATGCACCTATATACTTGGTAAAGGGTGGAAGGCTCGGCCTTATGCCTGGTGTTTTGTTCCACTCTTGCCGCCCTAGTTTCCGTCATACCGGTGTTATGTTCCTTGATTTTGCGTTCCTTACGCGGTTGGGTTATAATGGGAACCCCTTGACAGTTCGCCTTGAATAAAACTCCTCCAGCAAGGCCCAACCTTGGTTTTACCATTTGCCACCTAGTCTTTTTTCCCATGGGTTTCGTGGACTCAAGGGTCATGTTTATTTTAAACCCCCCCCCGGGCCAGTGCTTCTCTAAGTGCTGGTCCAAACTGGGCGATGTCTGGCGCCCCCTGGGTAACCAGGGTCTATGCCAACCCGATGTCTTGCCCATCCGGTGTGCCCTGAGAACGAGATATGTGCAGCTCCTATCGGGATTTGTCGGCACATTCGGGTGGCTTTGCCGGTCTTGTTTTACCATTGTCGAAATGTCTTGTAACCGGAATTCCGAGTCTGATCGGGTCGTCCTGGGAGAAGGAATTGTTGGGGAACGTAGTAATTTCAAAAATTTCCTACACACACGCAGGATCATGGTGATGCATAGCAACGAGAGGGGAGAGTATTGTCTACGTACCATCATAGACCAAAAGAGGAAGCGTTAGCACAACGCGGTTGATGTAGTCGTACGTCTTTACGATCCGACCGATCCAAGTACCGAACGCACGGCACCTCCTAGTTCAGCACACGTTCAGCTCGATGACGTCCCGCGAACTCCGATCCAGCAGAGCTTCACGGGAGAGTTCCGTCAGCATGATAGCGTGATGACGGTGATGATGTTGCTACCGACGCAGGGCTTCGCCTAAACACCGCTACGATATGACCGATGTGGAATATGGTGGAGGGGGGCACCGCACACGGCTGGGAGAGATCAACAGATCAACTTGTGTGTCTAGAGGTGCCCCCTGCCCCTGTATATAAAGGAGCAAGGGGGGAGGCCGGCCAACCCTCTATGGGTGCGCCAGGAGGAGGAGTCCTCCTCCTAGTAGGAGTAGGACTCCCCTTTCCTACTCCTACTAGGAGGAGGAAAGGAAGGAGGAGAAGGAGAAGGAAGGAGAGGGAGGAAAAGGAAGAAAGGGGGGCCAGCCCCCTAGTCCAATTCGGTTTGGGCTAGGGGGGCCACGCGCCCTGCTTCCTCTCTTCCACCACTTGGCCCGTGAGGCCCATTACTTCTTCCTCGTATTCCCGTAACTCCCCGGTACCCCCGAAAATACCCGAATCACTCGAAACTTCTCCGATGTCCGAATATAGTCGTCCAATATATCGATCTTTGCGTCTCGACCATTTCAAGACTCCTCGTCATGTCCCCGATCTCATCCGGGACTCCGAACTACCTTCGGTACATCAAATCACATAAACTCATAATACAATCGTCACCGAAACTTTAAGCATGCGGACCCTACAAGTTCGAGAACTATGTAGACATGACCGAGACACGTCTGTGGCCAATTATCAATAGTGGAACCTGGATGCTCATATTGGCTCCCACATATTCTACGAAGATCTTTATCGGTCAAACCGCATAACAACATACGTTGTTCCCTTTGTCATCGGTATGTTACTTGCCCGAGATTCGATCGTCGGTATCTCGATACCTAGTTCAATCTCGTTACCGGCAAGTCTCTTTACTCATTCCGTAATACATCATCCCACAACTAACTCATTAGTTGCAATGCTTGCAAGGCTTATAGTGATGTGCATTACCGAGTGGGCTCAGAGATACCTCTCCAACAATCAGAGTGAAAAATCCTAATCTCGGAATACGCCAAACCAACAAGTACCTTCGGAGACACCTGTAGAGCACCTTTATAATCACCCAGTTACGTTTTGACGTTTGGTGGCACACAAAGTGTTCCTCCGGTAAACGAGAGTTGCATAATCTCATAGTCATAGGAACATGTATAAGTCATGAAGAAAGCAATAGCAACAAACTAAACGATCAAGTGCTAAGCTAACGGAATGGGTCAAGTCAATCACATCATTCTCCTAATGATGTGATCCCGTTAATCAAATGACAACTCATGTCTATGGTTAGGAAACATAACCATCTTTGATCAACGAGCTAGTCAAGTAGAGGCATACTAGTGACACTCTGTTTGTCTATGTATTCACACATGTATTATGTTTCCGTTTAATACAATTCTAGCATGAATAATAAACATTTATCATGAAATAAGGAAAAATAAATAATAACTTTATTATTGCCTCTAGGGCATATTTCCTTCAGTCTCCCACTTGCACTAGAGTCAATAATCTAGTTCACATTGCTATGTGATTAACACCCATGGAGCTTTGGTGCTGATCATGTTTTGCTCGTGGAAGAGGCTTAGTCAACGGGTCTGCAACATTCAGATCCGTATATAGCTTGCAAATCTCTATGTCTCCCACCTGGACTTGATCCCGGATGGAGTTGAAGCGTCTCTTGATGTGCTTGGTTCTCTTGTGAAATCTGGATTCCTTTCCCAAGGCAATTGCACTAGTATTGTCACAAAAGATTTTCATTGGACCCGATGCACTAGGTATGACACCTAGACCGGATATGAACTCCTTCATCCAGACTCCTTCATTCGCTGCTTCCGAAGCAGCAATGTACTCCGCTTCACATGTAGATCCCGCCACGACACTCTGTTTAGAGCTATTCCAACTGATAGCTCCACCATTCAATATAAACTCGTATCCGGTTTGCGATTTAGAATCATCCGGATCAGTGTCAAAGATTGCATCAACGTAACCATTTACGATGAGCTCTTTGTCACCTCCATAAACGAGAAACATATCCTTGGTCCTTTTCAGGTACTTCAGGATGTTCTTGACCGCTGTCCAGTGATCCACTCCTGGATTACTTTGGTACCTCCCTGCTAGACTAATAGCAAGGCACACATCAGGTCTGGTACACAACATTGCATACATGATAGAGCCTATGGCTGAAGCATAGGGAACACTTTTCATTTTCTCTCTATCTTCTGCAGTGGTCGGGCATTGAGTCTTACTCAACTTCATACCTTGTAACACAGGAAAGAACCCTTTCTTAGCTTGATCCATTTTGAACTTCTTCAAAACTTTATCAAGGTATGTGCTTTGTGAAAGTCCAATTAAGCGTCTTGATCTATCTCTATAGATCTTGATGCCCAATATATAATCAGCTTCACCGAGGTCTTTCATTCAAAAACTCTTATTCAAGTATCTTTTATGCTTATCCAGAAATTCTATATCATTTCCAATCAACAATATGTCATCCACATATAATATTATAAATGCTACAGAGCTCCCACTCACTTTCATGTAAATACAGGCTTCTCCACAAGTCTGTATAAAACCATATGCTTTGATCACACTATCAAAACGTTTATTCCAACTTCGAGAGGCTTGCACCAGTCCATAAATGGATCGCTGGAGCTTGCACACTTTGTTAGTACCCTTTGGATTGATAAAACCTTCAGGTTGCATCATATACAACTCTTCTTCCAGAAATCCATTCAGGAATGCAGCCTTTACATCCATTTGCCAAATTTCATAATCATAAAATGCGGCAATTGCTAACATGATTCGGATGGACTTAAGCATCACTACAGGTGAGAAGGTCTCATCGTAGTCAACTCCTTGAACTTGTCGAAAACCTTTCGCAACAAGTCGAGCTTTATAGACAGTAACATTACCGTCAGCATCAGTCTTCTTCTTGAAGATCCATTTATTCTCAATGGCTTGATGATCATCGGGCAAGTCAACCAAAGTCCACACTTTGTTCTCATACATGGATCCCATCTCAGATTTTATGGCCTCAAGCCATTTCGCGGAATCTGGGCTCATCATCGCTTCCTCATAGTTCGTAGGTTTGTCATGGTCAAGTAACATGAACTCCAGAATAGGATTACCGTACCACTCTGGTGCGGAACATACTCTAGTTGACCTACGAGGTTCGGTAGTAACTTGATCCGAAGCTTTCATGATCATCATCATTAACTTCCTCACTAATTGGTGTAGTAGTCACAGGAACAGATTTCTGTGATGAACTACTTTCCAATAAGTGAGCAGGTACAGTTACCTCATCAAGTTCTACTTTCCTCCCACCCACTTCTTTCGAGAGAAACTCCTTCTCTAGAAAGGATCCATTCTCAGCAATGAATATCTTGCCTTCTGATCTGTGATAGAATGTGTACCCAATATTTTCTTTTGGGTATCCTATGAAGATTTACTTCTCCGATTTGAGTTCGAGCTTATCATGTTGAAACTTTTTCACATAAGCATTGCAGTCTCAAACTTTAAGAAACGACAGCTTGGGTTTCTCGCCAAACCACAGTTCATACAGTGTCGTCTCAATGGATTTAGATGGTGCCCTATTTAACGTGAATGTAGCTGTCTCTAATGCATAACCCCAAAATGATAGAGGTAAATCTGTAAGAGACATCATAGATCGCATCATATCTAATAAAGTACGGTTACGACGTTCGGACACACCCTTACACTGTGGTGTTCCAGGTGGCGTGAGTAGTGAAACTATTTCACATTGTTTTAACTGTAGGCCAAACTCGTAACTCAAATATTTTACTTCTGCGATCATATCGTAGAAACTTTTATTTTTGTTACGATGATTCTCCACTTCACTCTTAAATTCTTTGAACTTTTTCAAATGTTTCAGACTTGTGTTTCATCAAGTAGATATACTCATATCTGCTCAAAACATCTGTGAAGATCAGAAAATAATGATATCTGCCGTGAGCCTCAATATTCATCGGACCACATACATCAGTATGTATGATTTCCAACAAATCTTTTGCTCGCTCCATTGTTCCGGAGAACGAAGTCTTAGTCATCTTGCCCATGAGGCACGGTTCGCAAGCATCAACTGATTCATAATCAAGTGATTCCAAAAACCCATCAGCATGGATTTTCTTCATGCGCTTTACACCAATATGACCTAAACGGCAGTGCCATAAATAATTTGCACTATCATTATTAACTTTACATCTTTTGGCTTCAATATTATGAAAATGTGTATCACCACGATCGAGATCCAACAAACCATTTTCATTGGGTGTATGACCATAGAAGGTTTTATTCATGTAAAAAGAACAACAATTATTATCTAACTTACATGAATAACCATATTGCAATAAACATGATACAATCATATTTATGCTCAACGCAAACACCAAATAACATTTATTTAGGTTCAACACTAATCCCGAAAGTATAGGGAGTGTGCGATGATGATCATATCAATCTTGGAACCACTTCCAACACACATCGTCACTTCATCCTTAACTAGTCTTTGTTTATTTTGCAACTCCCATTTCGAGTTACTACTCTTAGCAACTGAACCGGTATCAAATACCGAAGGGTTGCTATAAACACTAGTAAAGTACACATCAATAACATGTATATCAAATATAGCTTTGTTCACTTTGCCATCCTTCTTATCCACCAAATACTTGGGGTAGTTCCGCTTCTAGTGACCAGTCCTTTTGCAGTAGAAGCACTTAGTCTCAGGCTTAGGACCAGACTTAGGCTTCTTCACTTGAACAACAACTTGCTTGCCGTTCTTCTTGAAGTTCCCCTTCTTCCCTTTGCCCTTTCTCTTGAAACTATTGGTCTTGTCAACCATCAACACTTGATGTTTTTCTTGATTTCTACCTTCGTCGATTTTTGCATCGCGAAGAGCTTGGGAATTGTTTTCGTCATCCCTTGCATATTATAGTTCATCACTAAGTTCTACTAACTTGGTGATGGTGACTAGAGAATTCTGTCAATCACTATTTTATCTGGAAGATTAACTCCCACTTGATTCAAGCGATTGTAGTACCCAGATAATCTGAGCACATGATCACTGCTTGAGCTATTCTCCTGCATCTTTTAGCTATAGAACTTGTTGGAGACTTCATATCTCTCAACTCGGGTAATTGCTTGAAATATTAACTTCAACTCCTGGAACATCTCATATGTTCCATGACGTTCAAAACGTCTTTGAAGTCTCGATTCTAAGCCGTTTAAGCATGGTGCACTAAACTATCAAGTAGTCATCATATTGAGCTAGCCAAACGTTCATAACGTCTGCATTTGCTCCTGCAATAGGTCAGTCACCTAGCGGTGCATTAAGAACATAATTCTTCTGTGCAACAATGAGGATAAACCTCTGATCTCGGACCCAGTCCGCATCATTGCTACTATCATCTTTCAACTTAGTTTTCTCTAGGAACACATATAAAACATAGGGAAGCAATAACGCGAGCTATTGATCTACAACATAGATATGCAAATACTATCAGGACTAAGTTCATGATAAATTAAAGTTCAATTAATCATATTACTTAAGAACTCCCATTTAGAAAGACATCCCTCTAATCTTCTAAGTGATCACGTGATCCAAATCAACTAAACCATAACCGATCATCACGTGAAATGGAGTAGTTTTCAATGGTGAACATCACTATGTTGATCATATCTACTATATGATTCACGCTCGACCTTTCGGTCTCAGTGTTCCGAGGCCATATCTGCATATGCTAGGCTCGTCAAGTTTAACCTGAGTATTCTGCGTGTGCAAAACTGGCTTGCACCAGTTGTAGATGGACGTAGAGCTTATCACACCCGATCATCACGTGGTGTCTGGGCACGACGAACTTTGGCAACGGTGCATACTCAGGGAGAACACTTTTTATCTTGAAATTTAGTGAGAGATCATATTATAATGCTACCATCAATTAAAGCAAGATACGATGCATAAAAGATAAACATCACATGCAATCAAAATATGTGACATGATATGGCCACCATCATCTTGTGCCTTTGATCTCCATCTCCAAAGCATCGTCATGCTTTCCATCGTCACCGGCATGACACCATGATCTCCATCATCTTGATCTATATCAATGTGTCGTCACATGGTCGTCTCGCCAACTATTTCTCTTGCAACTATTGCTATCGCATAGCGATAAAGTAAAGCAATTATTTGGCGCTTGCATCTTATGCAATAAAGAGACAACCATAAGGCTTTTGTCAGTTGCCGATAACTTCAACAAAACATGGTCATCTCATACAACAGCTTATATCTCATCACGTCTTGACCATATCACATCACAACATGCCCTGCAAAAACAAGTTAGACGTCCTCTACTTTGTTGTTGCAAGTTTTACGTCGTTGCTACTGGGCTTAGCAAGAACCGTTCTTACCTACGCATCAAAACCACAACGATAGTTTGTCAAGATGGTGCTGTTTTAACCTTCGCAAGAACCGGGCGTAGCCACACTCGGTTCAACTAAAGTTGGAGAAACTGACACCCGCCAGCCACCTGTGTGCAAAGCACGTCGGTAGAACCAGTCTCGCGTAAGCGTACGCGTAATGTCGGTCCGGGCCGCTTCATCCAACAATACCGCCGAACCAAAGTATGACATGCTGGTAAGCAGTATGACTTATATCACCCACAACTCACTTGTGTTCTACTCGTGCATATAACATCAACGCATAAAACCTGGCTCTGATACCACTGTTGGGGAACGTAGTAATTTCAAAAATTTCCTACGCACACGCAAGATCATGGTGATGCATAGCAACGAGAGGGGAGAGTATTGTCTATGTACCATCGTAAACCGAAAGCGGAAGCATTAGCACAACACGGTTGATGTAGTCGTACGTCTTTACGATCCGACCGATCCAAGTACCGAACGCACGGCACCTCCGAGTTCAGCACACGTTCAGCTCGATGACGTCCCGCGAACTCCGATCCAGCAGAGCTTCACGGGAGAGTTCCGTCAGCACGACGGCATGATGACGGTGATGATGTTGCTACCGACGCAGGACTTCGCCTAAGCACCGCTACGATATGACCGAGGTGGAATATGGTGGAGGGGGGCACCGCACACGGCTGGGAGAGATCAACAGATCAACTTGTGTGCCTAGAGGTGCCCCCCTGCCCCTGTATATAAAGGAGCAAGGGGGAGGGCGGCCGACCCTCTATGGGCGCGCCAGGAGGAGGAGTCCTCCTCCTAGTAGGAGTAGGACTCCCCTTTCCTACTCCTACTAGGAGGAGGAAAGGAAGGAGGAGAAGGAGAAGGAAGGAGAGGGGGGAAAAGAAGGAAAGGGGGGCCGGCCCCCTAGTCCAATTAGGTTTGGGCTAGGGGGGCCGTGCGCCCTGCTTCCTCTCTTCCACCACTTGGCCCATGAGGCCCATTACTTCTTCCTCGTATTCCCGTAACTCCCCGGTACCCCTGAAAATACCCGAATCACTCGGAACTTTTCCGATGTCCGAATATAGTCGTCCAATATATCAATCTTTACGTCTCGACCATTTCGAGACTCCTCGTCATGTCCCCGATCTCATCCGGGACTCCGAACTACCTTCGGTACATCAAATCACATAAACTCATAATACAATCGTCACTGAAACTTTAAGCGTGCGGACCCTACAGGTTCGAGAACTATGTAGACATGACCGAGACACGTCTGCAGCCAATAACCAATAGTGGAACCTGGATGCTCATATTACCTCCCACATATTCTAAGGAGATCTTTATCGGTCAAACCGCATAACAACACACGTTGTTCCCTTTGTCATCGGTATGTTACTTGCCCGACATTCGATCGTCGGTATCTCGATACCTAGTTCAATCTCGTTACCGGCAAGTCTCTTTACTCGTTCCGTAATACATCATCCCGCAACTAACTCATTAGTTGCAATGATTGCAAGGCTTATAGTGATGTGCATTACCGAGTGGGCCCAGAGATACCTCTCCGACAATCGGAGTGACAAATCCTAATCTCGAAATACGACAACCCAACAAGTACCTTCGGAGACACCTGTGGAGCACCTTTATAATCACCCAATTACGTTGTGACGTTTGGTGGCACACAAAGTGTTCCTCCGGTAAACGGGAGTTGCATAATCTCATAGTCATAGGAACATGTATAAGTCATGAAGAAAGCAATAGCAACAAACTAAACGATCAAGTGCTAAGCTAACGGAATGGGTCAAGTCAATCACATCATTCTCCTAATGATGTGATCCCGTTAATCAAATGACAACTCATGTCTATGGTTAGGAAACATAACCATCTTTGATCAACGAGCTAGTCAAGTACAGGCATACTAGTGACACTCTGTTTGTCTATGTATTCACACATGTACTATGTTTCCGGTTAATACAATTCTAGCATGAATAATAAACATTTATCATGATATAAGGAAATAAATAATAACTTTATTATTGCCTCTAGGGCATATTTTCTTCAAGAATATCCTTCGTTGACCGTGAGAGTTTGTGATGAGCTAAGTTGGGACACCCCTGCAGGGATTTGAACTTTCAAAAGCCATGCCCGCGGTTATGGGCAGATGGGAATTTGTTAATGTCCGGTTGTAGAAAACTTGAAATTAACTTAATTAAAATGAATCAACAGCGTGTGTAGCTGTGATGGTCTCTTTTCGGCGGAGTCCGGGAAGAGAACACGGTCTCGTGTTATGCTTGAACGTAAGTAGTTCTAGGATCACTTCTTGATCATAGATTCTCGACCGTGCCTTGCCTTCTCTTCTCGCTCTCTTTTGCGTATGTTAGCCACCATATATGATAGTGCTTGCTGCAGCTCCACCTCACTACCTTTTCCCTACCCATAAGCTTAAATAGTCTTGATCGCGAGGGTGTGAGATTGTTGAGTCCCCGTGACTCACAGATTACTTCCAAAACCAGATGCAGGTGTCGATGATGCCATTCTAGGAGATGCGACTGAACTCAAGTGGGAGTCCGACGAGGACTCGGGACGTTACTACCTTTCCTTTCCAGACGATCAGTAGTGGAGCTCAGTTGGGGCGATCGGGGATCTTATGCATTTGGGGTTGTCTTTATTTTAGTTCCGTAGTCGGACCTTGTTTGTATCTGGATGATGTAATGCTATATTTATGTATTGTGTGAAGTGGCAATTGTAAGCCAACTCTGTACCTCTTTCTTATTCAATACATGGGATGTGTAAAGATTACCCCTCTTGCGACATGCCTACAATGCGGTTATGCCTCTAAGTCGTGCTCCGACACGTGGGAGATATAGCCGCATCGTGGGTGTAACATAGAGACCTCGAGTTTAATTTATTCACCAGACTATCACCTTGTGGTGAAGCTTTCTTATTATTCACAGGACAAAAATGGTGAAGCCAAAGTAAGGCAACAAACTGTTTCTATTGTCTTTCAAATTTCAGGAATAAAATATAGATAAGTTTGAAAATTTCTCTAGCTTAGAATTGTGATCCAAATACTCCAATTTTCTTTTTAGAAAAAACAACTTTGTGATATGAACAAATCTGTCAGTCTTTGTTCCTTTTTTGTGTAGTTGGGATGAAGATTCTCAAGGTTAAGAGAGAACATATTATTTCATCAGTGGAATTTTGAACAAAATAAGTGGGTGAATGCCACTTGCTAATTTTAACAATAAACAATTTATAAGGTCGTAGAACCTATTGTATTCTCACATAACAAAAGAAGGGAGCACACATGAATGCTTTTATCATTCGATAAGTACATGAGCTATCCTTGTTTATTCAACATAAGAAGGAAGATACCTTGCAAGAAAATATGTTAGTTCTTCGGCTGAGGCGCTAATGTCGTGTGGATAAGATGGATTATGTACTTATGCATTTCTTTTAACTTAGCCTTGAATATATTGAAGACCTCAATTGTGTGCACCAGGCCCTCATTTACTCAACTTTTAAGTAGATCAGTCATGTTCATAGGTTTCCCCATTCCATTGGGTCACCCTGTAAAGGCGAATAAAAATTAGATCAAGCAATATGTAGTATATGTTGGATTATGTGGTGTGGCTCATACTGCCGTACTAACCTTGCGACCTACCATGATAAAGTCCAACTTATATAGTTCGGTAGAGTTTAATTCCTGTACTCCGAGATCCTTGAAATTCGAGCATTACAACATACACAACCGTATGTAGTTTGTATTGAAATTTCTAAAAGGCTTATATCTAGAAACAGGGGAGTACATCTTAAATTATATTCAGCATATGATGGCTTCCTATGTGCGTGCCTTCATCGAGCATGTAGATGATGATATTGAATTCTTGCAGAAAGAGAACAAGAGTTGCTAATGTCAACCATGTTAATTACCTTGTCGGGTCGGAAGAAGCGCACACGGGATATGGCAGGGGAGCGACGACCATTGCTATGAAGCAGGTGGCGACCGATAAGCGGGTGGTAGAAAGCGGGCATGGCGAACCGGTGATCTCCACCACGCGGAAGATGCTACCTCCGTCCTCTGCCCCAATGCAGCAGTATGTTTCATCGTTTTTTACATTGGGGAATTTCGTAGAACACCTTGCCTGCGGGGCGGACAATATCGGTTCTGCGGGTTGGGCAGCCGTTCGGCGGTGGCGGTGGAGGGCGGCGGCGGTGGCTCGACATAGGAGATGGTCGCAGCTCGGCAGAGAAGAAGGTGGGAGCTCGTCGCTGCGGCAGGCAGGCTTCGCGCGGTCGAAAGAACGGACGAGGCGGGCGGCGTGGTGCGCCTCCCCAGCCTCCGGTGGGGGATCTTGGCTAGGAAGAAGCCTAGCCCATTCACGACCTCGTCGTGGAAGGCATTAGGCCAGCTGGACCGCCGGAGATGCTTCGATTCGAAGCGGCGGCCTAAAGTGAATCACCGTCTGCAGGCGGCGGCCCGGCGAGGCAGGCGACGGGGGATAGGGGCGAAGTCGTGGTGGACCCGGTGGCCGTCAGGCAGGCGGGCTGCGGCTGCAATTTTGTGCGAATTTGGCCAGCGGCGGAGTTGGACGGGCGGCGGGCAGTCGCTTGGAAGGAAACGAAAGGCGGTTGGGCGGTTGGCGCGTGACTGCTCTTTTTACATCTCTAGTCGGCGAAGATGCAAATTTGCACCACGAGGTGTTGTATTTTATATCTCCGGAAGGTGAAGATGTAATTTTTTTGACATCTACATCATCTATTAAAGAGGTGTTTTTGGGTCTCAAGGATGCAAAAGGTAGTTTTTTTTGTATATACATCTTCTATGCCTCTGGCAACCGGACGCTGCGTGTGACCGTGCTCAGGATCTTAAGTGCTCATGCATTGTAGATGACCTAAGTCCTCAAGAAAGTCGTACATCATCAAGAATGAGAGTACAGCATTCTTAAATTCAAGAGATTGAAGTTAGATATTTTCTTTTGAGCTGACAATTGAATTCGTAAGTTGAAGGTTTGTTCTTTGGAGTTGCGCGTTACATGTGACTTTCGTTCTGAGTTATTTTGTGCGGTTGGAGTTTGAATATATCAGCTCAAAGCTTCAATTTGTTTGGATTTCAAAGTGTGCACCGGTAGCATTCTCGTGTTACAGATTAGGTTCTTTTTCTAACAAAATTGTTTATGCGTGTCATCCAAAAATTAAAACTTGTTCCGGATGCGTGCTTGCTAACTGCTGCAAATCTTCTTTTTTTGAAGTTAACTGCTGCAAATCTTTAGTCTTAAAAAAAGTGGCAGATCATCACGAATCAGAATAGCACGTTCCTCTACGTGCCTGGCATATCTTAACTCGAAACAAACACACACATGTATCACAGAAGCTACAGCCCACCCCACTGTGACAAATAAAATGCAACCCCGGCCACAGCTTGATGCGACGTCTCGACCACGCCTGCACCTCTTCCTCTTCGGACGCTACTCTCCCTAACCCAGCGCGAGAGCTCGCCGAGGCAATGTCCGGCTCGTCGTCGGTGACGCTGCAATACACGGGAATCGGCGCCTTCGTCGCCATCGTCCTCCTCGGCCTCGCCTACTTCGGCCGGTCCATCATCACCGGCCGCCACGACGTCCACACCGGGCATGGCACGGCCACCGCGAGCCCGGGGCAGCAGCTGGGCCTCGCCCCCGACGACATCGCCGTACTCCCGACGTTCACGTACCTCGCCGCCTCGCCTGGCCGCTGGGGCGGCGGCGGCAAGGCCAAGGCCAAGGCCGTGGCAGCGGACAGCTGCGCCGTGTGCCTCGAAGAGCTCCGCGAGGGCGCGCTGGTGCGCATGCTGCCGTCGTGCAAGCACTACTTCCATGCGAGCTGCGTCGACGTGTGGCTGCTGTCGCACGCGACGTGCCCAGTCTGCCGAGCGAGCCCGGCCCCCGAGAGAGTCCGCCTGGGCGCGGTGTCCATGTCGCCGCCGCTCCCGCAGCTGCGACCATACGGCGGGTGATGTTTCCAGGTTGTCGTCTCCAGCGATCAGGTCTCCGACGCAGCCGGAGCTTTTCCTCCACGTGAGCAATGCCCAATCAGTAATGTCGCCGTCGCCGACTAGACCTACGACGCCGGACAGTCGAATGTTTCGGTCAAGTTCGCCTTCTCAGCCGATGACAGATTTGCATTTGGCGGAGGCCGTGTAAGCCATACTTGACAAATTTTACGCTTCTATCATTATGGGGCAACAAATTTTACCAGCTCTTCAAATGGACCAGCAATTTTGTATAGATGCAAGTTAGGAAACTTTGCCCAAAGGGCAACCGGCCAACCGCTTATTCCCTGCAGCAAAATTGGGATTTGGTGGACCTAAGACTGACTCTAGGCTTCGGCTGATCGATGCTGGCAACAGATCGGTCACCTCGTGAGCCGTAGAATCAGCAAACGTCCACGATCGGACTCGGTCGTCCCTCTCGCCCATCCTTGTGCAGCGCACCCTTCGCAACAAGTAAAAATTCTCCGCACGCCCCCCGCACGCAGCGAAGCAGGTCGCCTGTTCGCCCAGGAGCAGCGCTACCCCCTCCCCCTCCCGTGACTACAACAACGTCGTAACCAGTCACGGTACCGCCATCGCCTCCATTGCAGCAACTTGTCACAGTCGTCATGCACCGTCGAGAACGCTCGCAGCACCGACGGCTTGCAAAACTTGTCACAGTCGTTATCCACCACATCCGGGGGATCTGGGCCCCAGGGCCCAGGCCCGGGCCGTGGCTCTTTTTTCAGTTTATTGCCTAGCCATATTTTGAATGGGCCCGGGGCTAGGCGTAAAAAACAAAACCAGAAAATATGGTCCTGCCGCGGAATCAAACTCATGAAGGGATGTCACGAAGCTACAGTGTAATCCTAGTGCAAAACGAAGAAGGGATGCCACGGGCACTGTAGCAAAGAGAATGTACGCAATTACTGTTCATAGAAAATAAAATCTGAAATTAATTTTATTGCATCATAGTTTTGTTTGTATGTAATTTTTGTAAATGTATACAATAGATTTGTAATTTGCAAATTAATTCAAGTCATTTTAAGCTTAATCATATGGATGTGAAGAAGGGATGTCAGGATAATGTAGCTTCCCTGACATCCCTTTGTGATGTTAGAGGATCTTGTTCCCTCCAGTACGTGGTTGGCTAACCACTAGAACAACTCGGCACTTGTGAAATAATTGTAGCGCAGAGCCACATTATGTATGTACATAGAACTGTACTCACGCTATTGATTGCACACGTATTGCAAGGTAATTTTTGAATTATTTGAAAACAATTAGAAAACGTGATTTCTTTTGACAAATACGTGAACAAAATTTGATATTTCACAGATTTAGAAAAAGTCAGGAATTAGAAAAAAATTCATGAATTCAAAAAAGTTCATTAAAAATGAAAAAGTTCATCGATTTTGAAAATAGTTCACCGGTTCTCAAAAAATGTACATCGTTTTCAAAAAGTTCACCGATTTGCAAAAAAAATCACAAAAATTTGAAAAAAGTTCATCGATTCTCAAAAAAACTTCATCACTTTTCAAAACGAGTTCATCGATTTTCAAAAAAATCTAAAAATCTAAAAAAAGTTCATTGATTTTAGAAGAGTTCGTCGATTACTAAAAATGTTCATTGATTTTCAAAAAGGTTCACAAAAATCCGAAAAAGTTTGTCATTTTGAAAAAAGTTCATCGAATTTGAAAAAAAAATCATCAATTTTCAAAAAAAGTTCATCGATTTTGGAAAAAGTATTTGAAAAAGGTTCATGGAATTTGGAAGGAAATTTCATCGATTTTGCAAAAAGTTCACCGAATATGAAAAACGTACATCGATTTTGAAGAAAGCTTCATCGAATTAGAAAAAAACGTCGCTGATTTTGAAAAAAAATCTTGAGTTTGAAAAAGAAATAAAAATAAAAAAGAAAAATAAAAGGAAAAAAGAAAGAACAACAAGGAAAAAAGGAAAAAGAAAAAACACGAAAACAAAAGAGAAAATAAGATTTAAATAATCACAGAAGGTGGCTTGGCTGTCTTGGTTAGCGCGTGCTATACAGAAGCCCGCGGCGCGGGTTTGATGCCTCCGTCGTGCCCTTTTTTGCAGCAAGTTCAGAAAGAGTAATGCTAGAGCTACAGGCTTGTTTTACAGGGTTTATTGTACAGGCTGATGTGGAGCAAACTGATTGGCTTAGGATTAGCAGCCGGACCCCCACCCCCTGAAATCAAGGGGGGCGAGCGAATTAGCGAGAGAGGGTCCGTAACAGACTCGTAAAAACCCCGTACGTCTAGGATTATCGGTTCAGAAAACGGGAAAACGGATGAAAATGGGCCGGCCCATGACGGAGAAAGGGTGTACGCCCGTTTATGGAAATCGAAGAAACATGCGCAATGGGCGCTGTTTAGGATTTGCCGCCAGCCTCTCCGTTGCGGCCACCAATTTACGGAGTTGCACGTGCACAGCCCAGGTCGCCCTGACAGCGGATGCAGAGACCTAGCCACGCACGCGAGTTCCAGTGCGCCGAGGGAGCCGCCGCCCGTCGGTCACTCCCCTCCGCTCCGGCGCTCCCCAGCCGTCCCTCCGCCGGCTCGCGGCTCTCCTGCCAGGTCCCTCCGCGGCCCCGCCGCACACCTGCTGCCCTGCTCGCCGCTAGCCAACTTGCCTGCTCGCCTGCTGCCCTGTTCCTCCTGCTCGACACGTCGTTACGCTGCCCAGGATTGGTAATGGCTGCTGCTGTATTGAACAATTTTGTATGCTACTTCCTCTGTTTCATAATATAAAAACGTTTTTAAGACTATACTAGTGTCAAAAACGTTTTTATATTTTGGGACAGAGGGAGTAATTAGCTACTGCTAATGGCTATTGCTGTTGTAAAATTTTATAGATCGAACATTTTTTGATCTGCTATAAATTTTGAATGAAAACACTAACGCCCACATACATGTAGGTGTTTTCCAACTTGTCTACACGACTGGATCGTCGTTCATTGTCTTTTGTACGAATCTTGACACGAAAAGGTGAATTTGGTGTGCAACGTAGGACAGGGCTAGTGTGTGGGCGTTGGAGAGTTTGCTCACACGTCCGCACCATGCTGTTTGCTAGCTACGCTGTGTGGGCGAACTAGTTTCTGCCCACACAGTCACCACCTAGTTCATGCACGTGTGGGCAAACTATTTTTTGCCCACACGACACTCCTACGCTGTGGATGACAACTGCAGTTACGCGAATGTGGCAACTAGGTAAACACACATGGCAACTGTGATTCTTTGCTAGACGGCAACTGCAGTTGCGCGTACGTGACAACCAGATAAACACACATGGCAACTGTGATTAACAATACATGGCAACTACTGTTTAACTATATGTGATAAGTAGTTAATCACACACGGCAACTACAGTTTGATTATACGCAGCAACTACCAGAAATTAGACATGGCAACTATAGTTAACCAAAACAGATAGAGTTGCCATGCTTCTACAACTACACTTGCCATCCCGGATAACTAGATCTGCCAACCAGAATGGCAACAAAATTGTCATCCCGCGGGGTACCTAATATAGCTGCGCCAGGACGTGTGGGCATTTTTGTTTCGTGCCATACACGCGAGGTGGAGATGAGTAGTACTTGTTGGGCGTGTGGCACGAAGTAGCCGCGCCCACACGTGTGGGCAATTCTAATGTCTGCCCACACACAGTCCGTGTGGACTGCCTCCTGCTCACACCACACACGGTGTGTGGACACATGTCGAATATACCACACGTGTGACAGTTATCGGCGTCCATTTTGAATTTGCTACTGCATTACAGTTTATGGTTGTTGTTGCTGTCAAAAATTCAACTGATTTGGTATTCTTTTTTTATCAGGTTATGGAAGACACTCATGAAGCAAACCAATGATTTGGTACTTTTTTTCTATCACGTATTGTTAGTAGTTTTTGTCATGTTTTTTAAATCTACTTGTTGTATCTTAAAGTATTGATTTAAAATTCTAATATTTTGGTGCAGTTGAGCCACATTTGATGTATTTTTGTGAGGTAGCTATAGATGGATGTTAAGTTTTTCTCTCCCGATGAAAAATGTTTTTGGGCCCTGGGCTCGCTCCAATCCTGGCTCCACCACTCACCACATCATCTTTGTCACTGGTTGTCGCACCCATCATAGCGCCGGGTTGCCTACCATTGGGTGCACTCATAGCGCCGCCATTACAATGCCTACGGATTGCAGCATCATGCAACCCACCACAACATCCCTCCCTCGGTCGTAGCATCCATCGTGACAGGTCCTAGCATCCTCGGCATGTTGTGCCCCGTTGTAGAAGCGCTGCCTACCCGTTGCAACTCGCGTGTCACATGTCCCAGCACCCTCGCACGTCGCGCAGCCCGCCGCAACTCCTGGCAATGTCGGTCACATTATTGACGTGCCCCGGTCACAGCATCCACGTCGTTAGTAGCGCCGCCCCAGCTTTGCAACATCCCTAGCTGTTGCTCATAGCAAGGCACGACAGGTCTTGCAGCATCGGTCGGCCGCCCTCCTGCATCACCGGATTCACCGAGTGATGGCCTCCTTGCATCGTGGAAGTTGATGGGTCGTAGTAGTAGGGAGCGACTATGGCAGCAAATGCTCGTGATGGAGCGCTAGAGAAACGCAGCGAGAGAGAGGAGAAGTACTTCGGTACAACCCCCCCCCCCAATAAACGTAGAAGGGGTAGTATTGTCCACACTAGTTTTCGTATAGTGTACCCACCGTCTGTCGTAGGGCCGGCCAGCCGTGTATGTCCCGCCCATATGCCCGCGTCGTACGCATACCGATCGTGGCGTGCGGTAGTTCAATCGGTAAAGGAAAAAATGGCACCCCACCCTTGACACCCCATCCCCGCCTAGGAAACCCTAGCGGCATCAATGTCGTCGTGGCATCAATGTCGTCGTGACTCCGACGGTCGGAGGGATCTAGTCACGTGGTGGTCGCCACACGAACACGTGGTCCGCCGCCGTCACGACGTCGACGCTGACCTACCTGTGCCCATCTAGTCGCGAGGACGGCGTGCCCGTCTAGTCGCGAGCACGGGCGGCGTCCGTAGTCACCCACGCGTCGTGTCCCTGGTGAAACGCCCGTGTCGACGTTCTGTCCTGTTACGCGCCCTCCACGATGTGGGTGGCAGTAGCGCATCGGCTCGACCCCAGGAGAGGACCCCTCGACGGAGAAGAGTAGATTCTCTGTCTCTTTTTTTCTTTTTGATTTGTCCATTGCAATTTGTATGCAAAATGAATCCCTACTTGGCTAAATAAGAGAGGAGAGTAGTGACCTCTTAATGATTGTTCGTGTATATATTTTTTGTACATTCAAATTTGTATGCATGACACATAGTCATGTCACTGTTGATGAATTTACTATATTCGCGATGATGTTGTGGAATGTTGGCATTGATCTCACACCTTATTTGTATGTGTATAGCTTAATTCAATAAAAAAGAAAGTATCCAATCGACTTTAGGAGCGCCATATGTTTCTATCTGAAACGGTAAAGCGAGGCTCGCTATAAGGGTCATAGCTAGATGGAGCAAGAAACCGGATACGCTAGTGATGATTCCGGTAGCGATAATGGATCCTCGTTATTGAATGCGAACCAACCTCCTGGAGACAACTATATGAGTCACGATGAATCGTATAGTGGTAATGTAAGTGCCTTGAATGTTGACCAAAACATATTGAATACAAACTAGTTCTTTGACACTTACATGTCTTTTAAATTTGTATTGCTACATGACAATGATGACGATGAGGAATATGCTATAGATGAACAATTTTATGCAGATAGTGCGAGCCCGGTACGTTGAAAAAATTGTAGGGCAATGATTGGCATTAAAAATGTATTACCAGTTATTTTACTTTAAATGTGCACATATAAATGCCAATGGTGACAATAAGCATAATAGTTTAGATGATGACAATGCCGAGAGTGAGGTCGATGCATCTCGTAGTGGGAGCGCTAGCCAAGTAAGTTTTTTACATTATTTATGGTAAGTAACAATACAAGAACAGATCGACATGCAAGGTTATATGTCATATTTTGCAGGGAGGTGTTGATGGTCCTAGCGGGAACGATGAGCACAACGATGATGATCAATTTGACTTTGACATGGGCTATGATGTATATCAGCAAGAGTCACTTGATATGCATTGGGAAGTGATGGCAAAGACATTCACGTCATTAGATGAGGTGTACACATTCTACAACAAGCACACGAGAGAACGTGGGTTCAGCATCAGGAAGGACTTGCTGAAACGTTCAAAGGGCCGCACAAGGAGTGTGCGCTTGAGGAGGTATCTCTGTTCCGCCGCAGGAAAACGACAGGCCAAGTTCTGTACCATGGAAGGCCGGACCCGCAGGCTTAGACCGGAGAGTCGATTCTTCTGCGTAGCCCATTTGACAGTTAAGCTTGATAAAAAGCTTAATCTTTGGTATGTCAGCAGTTTCTCCGATGATCACAACCACATTCTTGCACGACCGGACGAAGTCCCTTTCCTCCGACCTCATAATCAGATCAAAGCATTTGAGAGAGCAGAGATCTTAGCTATGGCAGGAGCTGGGATAAGAAAACATCTTATTTTTGACAACTTCGTTAGCAGGTATGGGTCGTATGCAAAGTCACTATTTCAGAGGACAAAGTTGTATAACATGTGCTACAGGGAGAAGATGAAATTGCTTGCACAGGGTGATGCTGATACTGCCATAGGAATTGATGACCCGCAAGTATAGGGGGTTAATTGTAGCTCTTTTCGATAAGGAAATGACAAGTGGTTTTCAGTAAGGTAATGTCTGCAAGTGCTGCAATTGTAAGTAGCAGAGTAGTTTGATAGCAAGATAATTTGTAACACGCAAGTAAAGATAATAGTAACAAAAGTGCAGCAAGGTAGCCCAATCCTTTTGAGGCAAAGGATAGGCCAAAACGGTCTCTTATGATAAGCAAAGCATTCTTTAGGGTACACGGGATTTTCATCTAGTCACTTTCACCATGTTGGTTTAATTCGTGTTCGGTATTTTGATAATTTGATATGTGGGTGGACCGGTGCTTAGATGTTGTTCTTACTTGAACAAACCTCCTACTTATGATTAACCCTCCCGCAAGCATCCACAACTACGAGAAAAGTATTAAGAATAAATTCTAACCACACCATTAAACTTTTGGATCCAATCGGTCCCTTACAGAATAGCGCATAAACTGGGGTTTAAACTTCTGTCACTCTCGCAACCCATCATCTAATTGCTACACCACAATGCATTCCCTTAGGCCCAAATATGGTGAAGTGTCATGTAGTCGACGTTCACATGACACCACTAAGGGAATCACAACATACATACTATCAAAATATCGAACACATATCAAGTTCACATGATTACTTGCAACATGATTTCTCCTGTGACCTCAAGAACAAAAGTAACTACTCACAAATGATAATCATACTCAAGATCAGAGCCTCATTAAATAGCATAATGGATCTGAACATATAATCTCCCACCAAATAAACCATATACTAATTAACTACAAGATGTAATCAACACTACTAGTCACCCACAAGCACCAATCTATAGTTCCAGTAACGAGATTGAACACAAGAGATGAACTAGGGTTTGAGATGAGATGGTGTTGTTGAAGATGTTGATGGAGATTGCCCTCCCCAAGATGGGAGAGTTGTTGGTGATGATGATAACGATGATTTCCCCCTCCGGGATGAGCTCCTTCGTAGTTGATGGCCGAAGGCAGCAAGACCCTAGTGGTAATGTACCGAGGATGCAACGATATGTCATGAAGGAAATATGCCCTAGAGGCAATAATAAAGTTATTATTTATTTCCTTATTTCATGATAAATGTTTATTATTCATGTTAGAATTGTATTAAACGGAAACATAATACATGTGTGAATACATAGACAAACATAGTGTCACTAGTATGCCTCTACTTGACTAGCTCATTGATCAAAGATGGTTAAGTTTCCAAACCATAGACATGAGTTGTTATTTGATCAATGGGATCACATCACTAGGAGAATGATGTGATTGACTTGACCCATTCCGTTAGCTTAGCACTTGATCATTTTTGTTTACTGCTATTGCTTTCTTCATGACTTATACATGTTCTTATGACTATGAGGTTATGCAACTCTCGAATACCGGAGGAACACTTTGTGTGCTACCAAACGTCACAACGTAACTGGGTGATTATAAAGGTGCTCTACAGGTGTCTCCGATGGTACTTGTTGAGTTGGCATAGATCAAGATTAGGATTTGTCACTCTGATTGTCGGAGAGGTATCTCTGGGTCCTCTCGGTAACGCACATCACTATAAGACTTGCAAGCAATGCAACTAATGAGTTAGTTGCGGGATAGTGCATTACGAAACAAGTAAAGAGACTTGAACGTATCTATAATTTTTGATTGCTCCATGCTATATTATCTACTGTTTTGTACATTATTGGGCTTTATTATCCACTTTTATATTATTTTTGGGACTAACCTATTAACCGGAGGCCCAGCCCAGAATTGCTGTTTTTTTGCCTATTTTAGGGTTTCGAAGAAAAGGAATATCAAACGGAGTCCAAACGGAATGAAACCTTCGGGAACGTGATTTTCTCAACGAACAAGACCCACGAGACTTGGACCCTACGTCAAGACACAAAAGACGAGGCCACGAGGTAGGGGGCGCGCCTACCCCCCCCCCCAGGCGCGCCCTCCACCCTCGTGGGCCCCCTGTTGCTCCACCGACGTACTCCTTCCTCCTATATATACCTACGTACCCCAAATGATCAGACACGGAGCCAAAACCCTAATTCCACCGCCGCAACTTTCTGTATCCACGAGATCCCATCTTGGGGCCTGTTCCGGAGCTCCGCCGGAGGGGACATCGATCATGGAGGGCTTCTACATCAACACCATAGCCCCTACGATGAAGTGTGAGTAGTTCACCTCAGACCTATGGGTCCATTGTTATTAGCTAGATGGCTTCTTCTCTCTTTTTGGATCTCAATACAATGTTCTCCCCCTCTCTTGTGGAGAACTATTCGATGTAATCTTCATTTTGCGGTGTGTTTGTTGAGACCGATGAATTGTGGGTTTATGATCAAGTCTATCTATGAACAATATTTGAATCTTCTCTGAATTCTTTTATGTATGATTGGTTATCTTTGCAAGTCTCTTCGAATTGAATTATCAGTTTGGTTTGGCCTACTAGATTGATCTTTCTTGCAATGGGAGAAGTGCTTTGCTTTGGGTTCAATCTTGCGGTGTCCTTTCCCAGTGACAGTAGGGGCAGCAAGGCACGTATTGTATTGTTGCCATCGAGGATAACCAAGATGGGGTTTTCATCATATTGCATGAGTTTATCCCTCTACATCATGTCATCTTGCTTAAGGCGTTACTCTGTTTTCATTAACTTAATACTCTAGATGCATGCTGGATAGCGGTCGATGATTGGAGTAATAGTAGTAGATGCAGGCAGGAGTCGGTCTACTTGTCTCGGACGTGATGCCTATATACATGATCATACCTAGATATTCTCATAACTATGCTCAATTCTGTCAATTGCTCAAACAGTATTTGTTCACCCACCGATAGAATTTTTATCCTCTCGAGAAAAGCCACTAGTGAAACCTATGGCCCCCGGGTCTATCTTCATCATATTAATCTCCCAATACTTAGTTATTTCCTTTGCTTTTACTTTTCTTTTATTTTACTTCGCATATTTATTGTAAAAATACCAAAAATATTATCTTATCATATCTATCAGATCTCACTCTCGTAAGTGGCCGTGTAGGGATTGACAACCCCTTATCGCGTTGGTTGCGAGGATTTATTTGTTTTGTGCAGGTACGAGGGACTGGCGCGTAGCCTCCTACTGGATTGATACCTTGGTTCTCAAAAACTGAGGGAAATACTTACGCTACTTTGCTGCATCATCCCTTCCTCTTTAAGGAAAACCAACGCAGTGCTCAAGAGGTAGGAAGAAGGATTTCTGGCGCCGTTGCCGGGGAGGTCTACGCAAAAGTCAATATACCAAGTACCCATCACATACCCTTATCTCCCGCATTACATTATTTGTCATTTGCCTCTCGTTTTCCTCTCCCCCACTTCACCCTTGCCGTTTTATTCGCCCTCTCTCTCTATCCTCCTTCTCTTTCTCTATTTGCCTCTTTTTACCCGCTTGCTTTTTGTTTGCTTGTGCGTTAGTTCGTTTGCTTGTCGTTATGGCTAGTCCCTTATCTTCTCCGTTGTCTCCTGAGAATGAAAGACTAGGAGAAAACTTAAAAGATGCCTGGTTGAGAATAATGGAGTCTTATCGTAATTGTACCTCTAAAATAAACCTGAGAATTTTGCTTCGCAATTTTTATGTTGGATTAAATATGTCTCATAGACAACTATTGGATTGTGTTGCCAAAGGCAATTTTATTGAAATCGATCCCCATATTGCGCTTGAATTTATAGAAGGTATAGTGGGAGCACTACCTCATGAAAAGGGACCTCATCCTACTCAGGAAGAGACGCAAGTTTTTGAAAAAAATTGTGAAGTTACTAAAATTTTATAGAAATATCTTGAACCTCTTAAGAACATTAGTGGAAATATTCACCGCATGAATATGTTGATTACCCTTTGCAATAAGCGGTTGGATTCGTTAGATCTAAAAATTTCAGAATATGAAGGGAAACATAAATAACCTCCTGGATTCAAGCTTGATTCCACTAAAAAGTTGAAAACCAAAGATGGCAATACCTAGATCTATCCTTGCTTGTTATGCCTAGCTAGGGGCATTAAACGATAGCGCTTGTTGGGAGGCAACCCAATTTTATTTTTGTTCCTTGCTTTTTGCTCCTGTTTAGTAATAAATAATTTATCTAGACTCTGTTTTGGTTGTGTTTTTTTGTGTTTAATTAGTGTTTGTGCCAAGTAGAACCGTTGGGAAGACTTGGGGAAAGTCTTGTTAAACTTGCTGTAAAAAACAGAAACTTTAGCGCTCACGAGAACAGATGCCATTTTTATTTGGAAAGTGCTATTTAGTTAATTATTTTTTCAGATTATTAATATATAAATTCCTCACATCCAGAAATTTATTTTAGAATTTTTTTGGTTCCAGATCTTGCGCTAGCTACAGATTACTACAGACTGTTCTGTTTTTGACAGATTCTGTTTTTCGTGTGTTGTTTGCTTATTTTGATGAATCTATGGCTAGTAAAATAGTTTATAAACCATAGAGAAGTTGGAATACAGTAGGTTTAATACCAATATAAATAAAGAATGAGTTCATTATAGTACCTTGAAGTGGTCTTTTGTTTTCTTTCATTAACGGAGCTCACGAGATTTTCTACTTTGAGTTTTGTGTTGTGAAGTTTTCAAGTTTTGGGTAAAGATTTGATGGATTACGGAACAAGGAGTGGCAAGAGCCTAAGCTTGGGTATTCCCATGGCACCCTCAAGATAATCTAAGGACACCTAAAAGCCAAAGCTTGGGGATTCCCCGGAAGGCATCCCCTCTTTCGTCTACTTCTATCGGTAACTTTACTTGGAGCTATATTTTTATTCGCCACATGATATGTGTTTTGCTTGGAGCGTCTTGTATGATTTGAGTCTTTACTTGTTAGTGTACCACAATTATCCTTACTGTTCACACCTTTTGAGAGAGCCATACATGATTTGGAATTTGTTAGAATACTCTATGTGCTTCGCTTATATCTTTTGAGTTATATAGTTTTGCTCTAGTTCTTCACTTATATCTTTTAGAGCACGGTGGTGGATTTGTTTTATAGAAACTATTGATCTCTCATGCTTCACTTAGATTATTTTGAGAGCCTTAAATATCATGGTAATTTACTTAAAATCCTATTATGCTAGGTATTCAAGATTAGTTAAATTTTCTTATGAGTGTTTTGAATACTAAGAGAAGTTTGATGCTTGATGATTATTTTAAGATATGGAGGTAATAATATCAAAGTCGTGCTAGTTGAGTAGTTGTGAAATTGAGGGATACTTGTGTTGAAGTTTGCAAGTCCCGTAGCATGCACGTATGGTAAATGTTATGTAACAAATTTGAAACATGAGGTGTTATTTGATTGTCCTCCTTATGAGTGGCGGTCGGGGACGAGCGATGGTCTTTTCCTACCAATCTATCCCCCTAGGAGCATGCGCGTAGTGCCGAGGTTTTTGATGACTTGTAGATTTTTGCAATAAGTATGTGAGTTCTTTATGACTCATGTTGAGTCCATGGATTATACACACTCTCACCCTTCCATCCTTGCTAGCCTCTTTGGTACCGCGCATTGCCCTTTCTCACATTGAGAGTTGGCGCAAACATTGCCGGTGCATCCAAACCCCGTGATATGATACGCTCTTTCACACATAAACCTCCATATATCTTCCTCAAAACAGCCACCATACCTACCTATTATGGCATTTCCATAGCCATTCCGAGATATATTGCCATGCAACTTTCCACCATTCCGTTTATCATGACACATTCATTATTGTCATATTGCTTAGCATGATCATGTAGTTGACATAGTATTTGTGGCAAAGCCACCGTTCATAATTCTTTCATACATGTCACTCTTGGTTCATTGCATATCCTGGTACACCGCCGGAGGCATTCATATAGAGTCATACTTTGTTCTAGTATCGAGTTGTAATCATTGAGTTGTAAATAAATAGAAGTGTGATGATCATCATTTTCTAGAGCATTGTCCCAAGTGAGGAATTAAAAAGAAAGAAGAAAAAGAGAAAGGCCATAAAAAAATAAAGGCCAAATAAAAAAATGAGAGAAAAAGAGAGAAAGGACAATGTTACTATCCTTTGCCACACTTGTGCTTCAAAGTACCACCATAATCTTCATGATAGAGAGTCTCTTGTTTTGTCACTTTCATATACTAGTGGGAATTTTCACTATAGAACTTGTCTTGTATATTCCAACAATGGGCCTCCTCAAGTGCCCTAGGTCTTCGTGAGCAAGCAAGTTGGATGCACACCCACTTAGTTTCTTTTGTTGAGCTTTCATACATTTTATAGCTCAAGTGCATCCATTGCATGGCAATCCCTACTCCTTGCATTAACATCAATCGGTGGGCATCTCCATAGCTCATTGATTAGCCTCGTTGATGTGAGACTTTCTCCTTTTTTGTCTTCTCCACATAACCCCCCTCATTATATTCTATTCCACCCATAGTGCTATGTCCATGGCTCGCGCTCATATATTGCATGAAAGTTTATAGGTTTGAGATTACTAAAGTATGAAACAATTGCTTGGATTGTCATCAGGGTTGTGCATGATGAGAGCATTCTTGTGTGACGAAAATGGAGCATGACTAGACTATATGATTTTGTTGGGATGAACTTTCTTTGGCCATGTTATTTTGAGAAGACATAATTGCTTAGTTAGTATGCTTGAAGTATTATTATTTTTATGTCAATATGAACTTTTGTCTTGAATCTTTAGGATCTGAATATTCATACCACAATTAAGAAGAATTACATTAAAATTATGCCAAGTAGCACTCCGCATCAAAAATTCTGTTTTTATCATTTACCTACTCGAGGACGAGCAGGAATTAAGCTTGGGGATGCTTGATACGTCTCCAACGTATCTATAATTTTTGATTGCTCCATGCTATATTATCTACTGTTTTGGACATTATTGGGCTTTATTATCCACTTTTATATTATTTTTGGGACTAACCTATTAACCGTAGGCCCAGCCCAGAATTGCTGTTTTTTGCCTGTTTTAGGGTTTCAAAGAAAAGGAATATCAAACGGAGTCCAAACGGAATGAAACCTTCGGGAACGTGATTTTCTCAATGAACAAGACCCAGGAGACTTGGACCCTACGTCAAGACACAAAAGAGGAGGCCACGAGGTAGGCGGCGCGCTTACCCCCCCTCCCAGGCGTGCCCTCCACCCTCGTGGGCCCCCTGTTGCTCCACCGACGTACTCCTTCCTCCTATATATACCTACGTACCCCCAAATGATCAAACACGGAGCCAAAACCCTAATTCCACCACTGCAACTTTCTGTATCCACGAGATCCCATCTTGGGGCCTGTTCCGGAGCTCCGCCGGAAGGGACATCGATCATGGAGGGCTTCTACATCAACACCATAGCCCCTACGATGAAGTGTGAGTAGTTCACCTCAGACCTATGGGTCCATTGTTATTAGCTAGATGGCTTCTTCTCTCTTTTTGGATCTCAATACAACGTTCTCCCCCTCTCTTGTGGAGAACTATTCGATGTAATCTTCATTTTGCGGTGTGTTTGTTGAGACCGATGAATTGTGGGTTTATGATCAAGTCTATCTATGAACAATATTTGAATCTTCTCTGAATTCTTTTATGTATGATTGGTTATCTTTGCAAGTCTCTTCGAATTATCAGTTTGGTTTGGCCTACTAGATTGATCTTTCTTGCAATGGGAGAAGTGCTTGGCTTTGGGTTCAATCTTGCGGTGTCCTTTCCCAGTGACAGTAGGGGCAGCAAGGCACGTATTGTATTGTTTCCATCGAGGATAACAAGATGGGGTTTTCATCATATTGCATGAGTTTATCCCTCTACATCATGTCATCTTGCTTAAGGCGTTACTCTGTTTTCATTAACTTAATACTCTAGATGCATGCTGGATAGCGGTCGATGATTGGAGTAATAGTAGTAGATGCAGGCAGGAGTCGGTCTACTTGTCTCGGACGTGATGCCTATATACATGATCATGCCTAGATATTCTCATAACTATGCTCAATTCTGTCAATTGCTCAACAGTAATTTGTTCACCCACCGTAGAATACTTAGCTCTCGAGAGAAGCCACTAGTGAAACCTATGGCCCCCGGGTCTATCTTCATCATATTAATCTCCCAATACTTAGTTATTTCCTTTGCTTTTACTTTTGCTTTTATTTTACTTTGCATCTTTATCACAAAAATACCAAAAATATTATCTTATCATATCTATCAGATCTCACTCTCGTAAGTGGCCGTGTAGGGATTGACAACCCCTTATCGCGTTGGTTGCGAGGATTTATTTGTTTTGTGCAGGTACGAGGGACTGGCGCGTAGCCTCCTACTGGATTGATACTTGGTTCTCAAAAACTGAGGGAAATACTTACGCTACTTTGCTGCATCATCCCTTCCTCTTCGGGGAAAACCAACGCAGTGCTCAAGAGGTAGCACTTGCCGGTAACGAGATTGACCTAGGTATTGGGATACCGATGATCGAATCTCGGGCAAGCAACATACCGATGACAAAGAGAACAACGTATAGTGTTATGTGGTTTGACCGATAAAGATCTTCGTAGAATATGTAGGAACCAATATGAGCATCCAAGTTCCGCTATTGGTTATTGACCGGAGACATGTCTTGGTCATGTCTACATAGTTCTCGAACCCGTAGGGTCCGCACGCTTAAAGTTCTGTGACGATCGATTTTATGAGTTTATATGTTTTGATGTACCGAAGGTAGTTCGGAGTCCCGGATATGATCACGGACATGACGAGGAGTCTCGAAATGGTCGAGACATGGATATTGGTATATTGGAAGCCTACATTTGGACATCGGAAGTGTTCCGGGTAAAATCGGGATTTTACCGGAGTACCGGAGGGGTTACCGGAACCCCCCGGGGGCTAATGGGCCTTGTTGGGCCATAAGGGAAAGAGAGAGGGGCTGGTCTAGGGCAGGCAGCGCGCCCCCTCCCCTCTGGTTCGAATTGGACTAGGAGGGGGGGCCTTTCCTTCTCTTTCTCTCCCTTCCTTCCCCCCTCCTAGTAGGAGTAGGAAAGAGGGGAATCCTACTCCTACTAGGAGGTGGATTCCTCCTCCTAGCGCACCAACAAGGGCCGGCCGGCCTCTCCCTTGCTCCCTTATATAAAGGAATAGGTGGGCACCTCTAGACACACAAGTTGATCACAAAGATCTCTCCCAGCCGTGTGCGGTGCCCCCCTCCACCATAATCCACCTCGGTCATACTGTAGCAGTGCTTAGGCAAGGCCCTGCCACGGTAGCTTCATCAACATCGTCACCATGCTGTCGTGCTGACGAAACTCTTCCCCGAGCTCTACTGGATCGTGAGTTCGTGGGACGTCACCGAGCTGATTGTGTGCTGAACGCGGAGGTGCCGTGTGTTCGGTACTGAGGATTGGTCGATCGTGAAAACGTACAACTACATCAACTGCATTGTCATAACGCTTCCGCTTAACGGTCTACGAGGGTACGTGGACGACACTCTCCCCTCTCGTTGCTATGCATCACCATGATCCTGTGTGTGCGTAGGAATTTTTTTGAAATTACTACGTTCCCCAACAGTGGCATCACAGCTAGGTTTTATGCGTAGATGTTATATGCACGAGTAGAACACAAGTGAGTTGTGGACGATACAAGTCATACTGCTTACCAGCATGTCATACTTTGGTTCAGCGATATTGTTGGATGAAGTGGCCCGGACCGACATTACGCGTACGCTTACGCGAGACCGGTTCTACCGACATGCTTTGCACATAGGTGGCTGGCGGGTGTCTGTTTCTCCAACTTTAGTTGAACTGAGTGTGGCTACGCCTGTTCCTTGAGAAGGTTAAAACAACACTAACTTGATGAACTATTGTTGTGGTTTTGATGCGTAGGTAAGCACGGTTCTTGCTCAGCCCGTAGCAGCCACGTAAGACTTGCAACAACAAAGTAGAGGACGTCTAACTTGTTTTTGCAGGGCATGTTGTGATGTGATATGGTCAAGACATGATGCTATATTTATTGTATGAGATGATCATGTTTTGTAACGGAGTTATCAGCAACTGGCAGGAGCCATATGGTTGTCGCTTTATTGTAGGCAATGCAATCGCCCTGTAATTGCTTTACTTTATCACTAAGCGGTAGAAATAGTCGTAGAAGCAATAGTTGGCGAGACGACAACGATGCTACGATGGAGATCAAGGTGTCGCGCCGGTGGCGATGGTGATCATGACGGTGCTTCGGAGATGGGGATCACAAGCACAAGATGATGATGGCCATATCATATCACTTATATTGATTGCATGTGTTATCCTTTATGCATCTTATTTTGCTTTGATTGACGGTAGCATTATAAGATGACCTCTCACTAAATTTCAAGATAAATGTGTTCTACCTGAGTATGCACCATTGCCAAAGTTCGTCGTGCCAAGACACCACGTGATGATCGGGTGTGATAAGCTCTACGTCCATCTACATCGGGTGCAAGCCAGTTTTGCACACGCAGAATACTCGGGTTAAACTTGACGAGCCTAGCATATGCAGATATGGCCTCGGAACATTGAGACCGAAAGGTCGAGCGTGAATCATATAGTAGATATGATCAACATAGTGATGTTCACCATTGAAAACTACTCCATCTCACGTGATGATCGGACATGGTTTAGTTGATTTGGATCACGTGATCACTTAGATGATTAGAGAGATGTCTATCTAAGTGGGAGTTCTTAAGTAATATGATTAATTGAACTTAAATTTATCATGAACTTAGTACCTAATAGTATTTTGCATATCTATGTTGTTGTAGATAGATGGCCCGTGCTGTTGTTCCGTTGAATTTTAATGCGTTCCTTGAGAAAGCAAAGTTGAAAGATGATGGTAGCAATTACACGGACTGGGTCCGTACCTTGAGGATTATCCTCATTGCTGCACAGAAGAATTACGTCCTGGAAGCACCGCTGGGTGCCAGGCCTGCTGCAGATGCTGCTGATGACGTTAAGAACGTCTGGCAGAGTAAAGGTGATGACTACTCGATAGTTCAGTGTGCCATACTTTACGGCTTAGAACCGGGTCTTCAACAACATTTTGAACATCATGGAGCATATGCGATATTCAAGGAGTTGAAGTTAATATTTTAAGCAAATGTCCGGATTGAGAGATATGAAGTCTCCAATAAGTTCTATAGCTGCAAGATGAAGGAGAATAGTTCTGTCAGTGAGCATATACTCAAAATGTTTGGGTATCATAATCACTTGACTCAACTGGGAGTTAATCTTCCTATTGATAGTGTCATTGACAGAGTTCTTCAATCACTGCCACCAAGCTACAAAAGCTTCGTGATGAACTATAATATGCAAGGGATGAATAAGACAATTCCCGAGATCTTTGCGATGCTAAAGGCCGCGGAGGTAGAAATAAAAAAGGAGCATCAAGTGTTGATGGTTAACAAAACCACCAGTTTCAAGAAAAAGGGTAAAGGGAAGAAGAAGGGGAACTTCAAGAAGAACGGCAAACAAGTTGCTGCTCAGGAGAAGAAACCCAAGTCTGGACCTAAGCCTGAGACTGAGTGCTTCTACTGCAAACAGACTGGTCACTGGAAGCGGAACTGCCCCAAGTATTTGGCGGATAAGAAGGATGGCAAGGTGAACAAAGGTATATGTGATATACATGTTATTGATGTGTACCTTACCAGAGCTCGCAGTAGCACCTGGGTATTTGATACTGGTTTTGTTGCTAATATTTGCAACTCAAAACAGGGACTACGGATTAAGCGAAGACTAGCTAAGGACGAGGTGACGATGCGAGTGCGAAATGGTTCCAAATTCGATGTGATCGCCGTCGGCATGCAACCTCTACATCTACCTTCGGGGTTAGTTTTAGACCTAAATAATTGTTATTTGGTGCCAGCGTTAAGCATGAACATTATATCTGGATCTTGTTTGATGCGAGACGATTATTCATTTAAATCTGAGAATGGTTGTTCTATTTATATGAGTAATATCTTTTATGGTCACGCACCCTTGAAGAGTGGTCTATTTTTGTTGAATCTCAATAGTAGTGATACACATATTCATAATGTCAAAACCAAAAGATGCAGAGTTGATAATGATAGTGCAACTTATTTGTGGCACTGTCGTTTGGGTCATATTAGTGTAAAGCGCATGAAGAAACTACATACTGATGGACTTTTGAAATCACTTGATTATGAATCACTTGATACTTGCGAACCATGCCTTATGGGCAAGATGACTAAAACGCCGTTCTCCGGAACAATGGAGCGAGCAACAGACTTGTTGGAAATCATACATACTAATATATGTGGTCCGATGAATATTGAAGCTTGCGGCGGGTATCGTTATTTTCTCACCTTCACAGATGATTTGAGAAGATATGGGTATATCTACTTAATGAAACATAAGTCTGAAACATTTGAAAAGTTCAAAGAATTTCAGAGTGAAGTGGAAAATCATCGTAACAAGAAAAATAAAGTTTCTACGATCTGATCGTGGAGGAGAGTATTTGAGTTATGAGTTTGGTCTACATTTGAAAAATGCAGAATAGTTTCGCAACTCACGCCACCCGGAACACCACAGCGTAATGGTGTGTTCGAACGTCGTAATCGTACTCTACTAGATATGGTGTGATCTATGATGTATCTTACTGATTTACCGCTATTGTTTTGGGGTTATGCTTTAGAGACGGCTGCATTCACGTTAAACAGGGTATCATCAAAATCTGTTGAGACGATGCGTTATGAACTATGGTTTGACAAGAAACCAAAGTTGTCATTTCTTAAAGTTTGGAGCTGCGATTCTTATGTGAAAAAGCTTCAACCTGATAAGCTCGAACCCAAATAGGAGAAATGTGTCTTCATAGGATACCCAAAGGAAACTGTTGGGTACACCTTCTATCATAGATCCGAAGGCAAGACATTCGTTGCTAAGAATGGATCCTTTCTAGAGAAGGAGTTTCTCTCGAAAGAAGTGAGTGGGAGGAAAGTAGAACTTGATGAGGTAACTGTACCTTCTCCCAAATTGGAAAGTAGTTCATCACAGAAATCTGTTCCAGTGATTCCTACACCAATTAGTGAGGAAGCTAATGATGATGATCATGAAACTTCAGATTAAGTTACTATGGAACCTCGTAGGTCAACCAGAGTACGGTCCGCACCAGAGTGGTATGGTAATCCTGTTCTGGAAGTCATGTTACTAGACCATGACGAACCTACGAACTATGAGGAAGCGATGATGAGCCCAGATTCCGCAAAATGGCTTGAGGCCATGAAATCTGAGATGGGATCCATGTATGAGAACAAAGTATGGACTTTGATTGACTTGCCTGATGATCGGTGAGTCATTGAGAATAAATGAATCTTCAAGAGGAAGACAGACGATGATAGTAGTGTTACTATCTACAAAGCTCGAATTGTCGCAAAACATTTTCGACAAGTTCTAGGTGTTGACTACAATGAGATTTTCTCACTTGTATCGATGCTTAAAAGTCTGTCCGAATCATGTTAGCAATTGCCACATTTTATGAAATTTGGCAAATGGATGTCAAACCTGCATTCCTTAAATGGATTTCTTAAAGAAGAGTTGTATATGATGCAACCAGAAGGTTTTGTCGATCCTAAAGGTGCTAACAAAGTGTGCAAAGCTCCAACGATCCATCTATGGACTAGTGCAAGCATCTCGGAGTTGGAATATACGCTTTGATGAGTTGATCAAAGCATATAGTTTTATACAGACTTGCGGTGAAGCCTATATTTACAAGAAAGTGAGTGGGAGCACTACAGCCTTTCTCATAAGTATATGTGAATGACATATTGTTGATCGAAAATAATGTAGAATTTTCTGGAAAGCATAAAGGAATGTTTGAAAGGAGTTTTTCAAAGAAAGACCTCGGTGAAGCTACTTACATATTCAGCATCAAGATCTATAGAGATAGATCAAGACGCTTGATATATTTTCAATGAGTACATACCTTGACAAGATTTTGAAGTAGTTCAAAATGGAACAGTCAAAGAAGGAGTTCTTGCCTGTGTTGCAAGGTGTGAAGTTGAGTAAAGACTCAAAACCCGACCACGGCAGAAAATAGAAAGAGAATGAAAAGTCATTCCCTATGCCTTAGTCATAGGTTCTACAAAGTATGCTATGCTGTGTACCAGGCCTATTGTGTACCTCACTATAAGTTTGGCAAGAGGGTACAATAGTGATCCAGGAGTGGATCACTGGACAACGGTCGAAAATATCCTTAGTGGAATAAGGAAATGTTTCTCGGTTATGGAGGTGAAAAAGAGTTTGTCGTAAAGAGTTATGTCAGCGCAAGCTTTGAAACCGATCGGGATGACTCTAAGTCTCGATCTAGATACATGTTGAAAGTGGGAGCAATTAGCTAGAGTAGCTCCGTGCAAAGCATTCATACATAGAAAATTTGCAAAATACATATGGCTCTGAATGTGGCAGATCCGTTGACTAAATTTCTCTCACAAGCAAAACATGATCACTCTTTGGGTATTAATCACATAGCGATGTGAACTAGATTATTAACTCTAGTAAACCCTTTGGGTGTTAGTCACATGGAGATGTGAACTAATCACATAAAGATGTAAACTATTGGTGCTAAATCACATGATGATATGAACTAGATATTGACTCTAGTGCAAGTGGGAGACTGAAGGAAATATGCCCTAGAGGCAATAATAAAGTTGTTATTTATATTTCCTTATATCATGATAAATGTTTATTATTCATGCTAGAATTGTATTAACCGGAAACATAATACATGTGTGAATACATAGACAAACATAGTGTCACTAGTATGCCTCTACTTGACTAGCTCGTTAATCAAAGATGGTTAAGTTTCCTAACCATAGACATGAGTTGTCATTTGATGAACGGGATCACATCATTAGAGAATGATGTGATGGACAAGACCCATCCGTTAGCTTAGCACGTGATCGTTTAGTTTGTTGCTATTGCTTTCTCCATAACTATACATGTTCCTATGACTATAAGATCATGCAACTCCCAAATACCGGAGGAACACTTTGTGTGCCACCAAACGTCACAACGTAACTGGGTGATTATAAAGGTGCTCCACAGGTGTCTCCGAAGGTACTTGTTGGGTTGTCGTATTTCGAGATTAGGATTTGTCACTCCGATTGTCGGAGAGGTATCTCTGGGCCCACTCGGTAATGCACATCACTATAAGCCTTGCAATCATTGCAACTAATGAGTTAGTTGCGGGATGATGTATTACGGAACGAGTAAAGAGACTTGCCGGTAACGAGATTGAACTAGGTATCGAGATACCGACGATCGAATGTCGGGCAAGTAACATACCGATGACAAAGGGAACAACGTGTGTTGTTATGCGGTTTGACCGATAAAGATCTCCTTAGAATATGTGGGAGGTAATATGAGCATCCAGGTTCCACTATTGGTTATTGGCTGCAGACGTGTCTCGGTCATGTCTACATAGTTCTCGAACCTGTAGGGTCCGCACGCTTAAAGTTTCAGTGACGATTGTATTATGAGTTTATGTGATTTGATGTACCGAAGGTAGTTCGGAGTCCCGGATGAGATCGGGGACATGACGAGGAGTCTCGAAATGGTCGAGACGTAAAGATTGATATATTGGACGACTATATTCGGACATCGGAAAAGTTCCGAGTGATTCGGGTATTTTCAGGGGTACCGGGGAGTTACGGGAATACGAGGAAGAAGTAATGGGCCTCATGGGCCAAGTGGTGGAAGAGAGGAAGCAGGGCGCACGGCCCCCCTAGCCCAAACCTAATTGGACTAGGGGGCCGGCCCCCCTTTCCTTCTTTTCCCCCCTCTCCTTCCTTCTCCTTCTCCTCCTTCCTTTCCTCCTCCTAGTAGGAGTAGGAAAGGGGAGTCCTACTCCTACTAGGAGGAGGACTCCTCCTCCTGGCGCGCCCATAGAGGGTCGGCCGCCCTCCCCCTTGCTCCTTTATATACAGGGGCAGGGGGGCACCTCTAGGCACACAAGTTGATCTGTTGATCTCTCCCAGCCGTGTGCGGTGCCCCCCTCCACCATATTCCACCTCGGTCATATCGTAGCGGTGCTTAGGCGAAGTCCTGCGTCGGTAGCAACATCATCACCGTCATCATGCCGTCGTGCTGACGGAACTCTCCCGTGAAGCTCTGCTGGATCGGAGTTCGCGGGACGTCATCGAGCTGAACGTGTGCTGAACTCGGAGGTGCCGTGCGTTCGGTACTTGGATCGGTCGGATCGTAAAGACGTACGACTACATCAACCGCGTTGTCATAACGCTTCCGCTTAACGGTCTACGAGGGTACGTGGACGACACTCTCCCCTCTCGTTGCTATGCATCACCATGATCTTGCGTGTGCGTAGGAAATTTTTGAAATTACTACGTTCCCCAACAGTGGTATCAGAGCCAGGTTTTATGCGTTGATGTTATATGCACGAGTAGAACACAAGTGAGTTGTGGGTGATATAAGTCATACTGCTTACCAGCATGTCATACTTTGGTTCGGCGGTATTGTTGGATGAAGCGGCCCGGACCGACATTACGCGTACGCTTACGCGAGACTGGTTCTACCGACGTGCTTTGCACACAGGTGGCTGGCGGGTGTCAGTTTCTCCAACTTTAGTTGAACCGAGTGTGGCTACGCCCGGTTCTTGCGAAGGTTAAAACAGCACCATCTTGACAAACTATCGTTGTGGTTTTGATGCGTAGGTAAGAACGGTTCTTGCTAAGCCCAGTAGCAACGACGTAAAACTTGCAACAACAAAGTAGAGGACGTCTAACTTGTTTTTGCAGGGCATGTTGTGATGTGATATGGTCAAGACGTGATGAGATATAAGCTGTTGTATGAGATGACCATGTTTTGTTGAAGTTATCGGCAACTGACAAAAGCCTTATGGTTGTCTCTTTATTGCATAAGATGCAAGCGCCAAATAATTGCTTTACTTTATCGCTATGCGATAGCAATAGTTGCAAGAGAAATAGTTGGCGAGACGACCATGTGACGACACATTGATATAGATCAAGATGATGGAGATCATGGTGTCATGCCGGTGACGATGGAAAGCATGACGATGCTTTGGAGATGGAGATCAAAGGCACAAGATGATGGTGGCCATATCATGTCACATATTTTGATTGCATGTGATGTTTATCTTTTATGCATCGTATCTTGCTTTAATTGATGGTAGCATTATAATATGATCTCTCACTAAATTTCAAGATAAAAAGTGTTCTCCCTGAGTATGCACCGTTGCCAAAGTTCGTCGTGCCCAGACACCACGTGATGATCGGGTGTGATAAGCTCTACGTCCATCTACAACTGGTGCAAGCCAGTTTTGCACACGCAGAATACTCAGGTTAAACTTGACGAGCCTAGCATATGCAGATATGGCCTCGGAACACTGAGACCGAAAGGTCGAGCGTGAATCATATAGTAGATATGATCAACATAGTGATGTTCACCATTGAAAACTACTCCATTTCACGTGATGATCGGTTATGGTTTAGTTGATTTGGATCACGTGATCACTTAGAAGATTAGAGGGATGTCTTTCTAAATGGGAGTTCTTAAGTAATATGATTAATTGAACTTTAATTTATCATGAACTTAGTCCTGATAGTATTTGCATATCTATGTTGTAGATCAATAGCTCGCGTTATTGCTTCCCTATGTTTTATATGTGTTCCTAGAGAAAACTAAGTTGAAAGATGATAGTAGCAATGATGCGGACTGGGTCCGAGATCAGAGGTTTATCCTCATTGTTGCACAGAAGAATTATGTTCTTAATGCACCGCTAGGTGACTGACCTATTGCAGGAGCAAATGCAGACGTTATGAACGTTTGGCTAGCTCAATATGATGACTACTTGATAGTTTAGTGCACCATGCTTAAACGGCTTAGAATCGAGACTTCAAAGACGTTTTGAACGTCATGGAACATATGAGATGTTCCAGGAGTTGAAGTTAATATTTCAAGCAATTACCCGAGTTGAGAGATATGAAGTCTCCAACAAGTTCTATAGCTAAAAGATGCAGGAGAATAGCTCAAGCAGTGATCATGTGCTCAGATTATCTGGGTACTACAATCGCTTGAATCAAGTGGGAGTTAATCTTCCAGATAAAATAGTGATTGACAGAATTCTCTAGTCACCATCACCAAGTTAGTAGAACTTAGTGATGAACTATAATATGCAAGGGATGACGAAAACAATTCCCAAGCTCTTCGCGATGCAAAAATCGACGAAGGTAGAAATCAAGAAAAACATCAAGTGTTGATGGTTGACAAGACCAATAGTTTCAAGAGAAAGGGCAAAGGGAAGAAGGGGAACTTCAAGAAGAACGGCAAACAAGTTGCTGCTCAAGTGAAGAAACCCAAGTCTGGACCTAAGCCTGAGACCAAGTGCTTCTACTGCAAAAGGACTGGTCACTAGAAGCGGAACTACCCCAAGTATTTGGTGGATAAGAAGGATGGCAAAGTGAACAAAGCTATATTTGATATACATGTTATTGATGTGTACTTTACTAGTGTTTATAGCAACCCTTCGGTATTTGATACCGGTTCAGTTGCTAAGAGTAGTAACTCGAAATGGGAGTTGCAAAATAAACAAAGACTAGTTAAGGATGAAGTGACGATGTGTGTTGGAAGTGGTTCCAAGATTGATATGATCATCATCGCACACTCCCTATACTTTCGGGATTAGTGTTGAACCTAAATAAATGTTATTTGGTGTTTGCGTTGAGCATAAATATGATTGTATCATGTTTATTGCAATATGGTTATTCATGTAAGTTAGATAATAATTGTTGTTCTTTTTACATGAATAAAACCTTCTATGGTCATACACCCAATGAAAATGGTTTGTTGGATCTCGATCGTGGTGATACACATTTTCATAATATTGAAGCCAAAAGATGTAAAGTTAATAATGATAGTGCAAATTATTTATGGCACTGCCGTTTAGGTCATATTGGTGTAAAGCGCATGAAGAAAATCCATGCTGATGGGTTTTTGGAATCACTTGATTATGAATCAGTTGATGCTTGCGAACCGTGCCTCATGGGCAAGATGACTAAGACTTCGTTCTCCGGAACAATGGAGCGAGCAAAAGATTTGTTGGAAATCATACATACTGATGTATGTGGTCCGATGAATATTGAGGCTCACGGCAGATATCATTATTTTCTGATCTTCACAGATGTTTTGAGCAGATATGAGTATATCTACTTGATGAAACACAAGTCTGAAACATTTGAAAAAGTTCAAAGAATTTAAGAGTGAAGTGGAGAATCATCGTAACAAAAATAAAAGTTTCTACGATATGATCGCAGAAGTAAAATATTTGAGTTACGAGTTTGGCCTACAGTTAAAACAATGTGAAATAGTTTCACTACTCACGCCACCTGGAACACCACAGTGTAAGGGTGTGTCCGAACGTCGTAACCGTACTTTATTAGATATGATGCGATCTATGATGTCTCTTACAGATTTACCTCTATCATTTTGGGGTTATGCATTAGAGACAGCTACATTCACGTTAAATAGGGCACCATCTAAATCCATTGAGACGACACTGTATGAACTGTGGTTTGGCGAGAAACCCAAGCTGTCGTTTCTTAAAGTTTGAGACTGCAATGCTTATGTGAAAAAGTTTCAACATGATAAGCTCGAACTCAAATCGGAGAAGTAAATCTTCATAGGATACCCAAAAGAAAATATTGGGTACACATTCTATCACAGATCAGAAGGCAAGATATTCATTGCTGAGAATGGATCCTTTCTAGAGAAGGAGTTTCTCTCGAAAGAAGTGGGTGGGAGGAAAGTAGAACTTGATGAGGTAACTGTACCTGCTCACTTATTGGAAAGTAGTTCATCACAGAAATCTGTTCCTGTGACTACTACACCAATTAGTGAGGAAGTTAATGATGATGATCATGAAAGCTTCGGATCAAGTTACTACCGAACCTCGTAGGTCAACTAGAGTATGTTCCGCACCAGAGTGGTACGGTAATCCTATTCTGGAGTTCATGTTACTTGACCATGACAAACCTACGAACTATGAGGAAGCGATGATGAGCCCAGATTCCGCGAAATGGCTTGAGGCCATAAAATCTGAGATGGGATCCATGTATGAGAACAAAGTGTGGACTTTGGTTGACTTGCCCGATGATCATCAAGCCATTGAGAATAAATGGATCTTCAAGAAGAAGACTGATGCTGACGGTAATGTTACTGTCTATAAAGCTCGACTTGTTGCGAAAGGTTTTCGACAAGTTCAAGGAGTTGACTACGATGAGACCTTCTCACCTGTAGTGATGCTTAAGTCCATCCGAATCATGTTAGCAATTGCCGCATTTTATGATTATGAAATTTGGCAAATGGATGTAAAGGCTGCATTCCTGAATGGATTTCTGGAAGAAGAGTTGTATATGATGCAACCTGAAGGTTTTATCAATCCAAAGGGTACTAACAAAGTGTGCAAGCTCCAGCGATCCATTTATGGACTGGTGCAAGCCTCTCGAAGTTGGAATAAACGTTTTGATAGTGTGATCAAAGCATATGGTTTTATACAGACTTGTGGAGAAGCCTGTATTTACATGAAAGTGAGTGGGAGCTCTGTAGCATTTATAATATTATATGTGGATGACATATTGTTGATTGGAAATGATATAGAATTTCTGGATAAGCATAAAAGATACTTGAATAAGAGTTTTTGAATGAAAGACCTCGGTGAAGCTGATTATATATTGGGCATCAAGATCTATAGAGATAGATCAAGACGCTTAATTGGACTTTCACAAAGCACATACCTTGATAAAGTTTTGAAGAAGTTCAAAATGGATCAAGCTAAGAAAGGGTTCTTTCCTGTGTTACAAGGTATGAAGTTGAGTAAGACTCAATGCCCGACCACTGCAGAAGATAGAGAGAAAATGAAAAGTGTTCCCTATGCTTCAGCCATAGGCTCTATCATGTATGCAATGTTGTGTACCAGACCTGATGTGTGCCTTGCTATTAGTCTAGCAGGGAGGTACCAAAGTAATCCAGGAGTGGACCACTGGACAGCGGTCAAGAACATCCTGAAGTACCTGAAAAGGACCAAGGATATGTTTCTCGTTTATGGAGGTGACAAAGAGCTCATCGTAAATGGTTACGTTGATGCAATCTTTGACACTGATCCGGATGATTCTAAATCGCAAACCGGATACGAGTTTATATTGAATGGTGGAGCTATCAGTTGGAATAGCTCTAAACAGAGTGTCGTGGCGGGATCTACATGTGAAGCGGAGTACATTGCTGCTTCGGAAGCAGCGAATGAAGGAGTCTGGATGAAGGAGTTCATATCCGGTCTAGGTGTCATACCTAGTGCATCGGGTCCAATGAAAATCTTTTGTGACAATACTAGTGCAATTGCCTTGGGAAAGGAATCCAGATTTCACAAGAGAACCAAGCACATCAAGAGACGCTTCAACTCCATCCGGGATCAAGTCCAGGTGGGAGACATAGAGATTTGCAAGCTATATACGGATCTGAATGTTGCAGACCCGTTGACTAAGCCTCTTCCACGAGCAAAACATGATCAGCACCAAAGCTCCATGGGTGTTAGAATCATTATTGTGTAATCTAGATTATTGACTCTAGTGCAAGTGGGAGACTGAAGGAAATATGCCCTAGAGGCAATAATAAAGTTATTATTTATTTTTCCTTATTTCATGATAAATGTTTATTATTCATGCTAGAATTGTATTAAACGGAAACATAATACATGTGTGAATACATAGACAAACATAGTGTCACTAGTATGCCTCTACTTGACTAGCTCATTGATCAAAGATGGTTAAGTTTCCAAACCATAGACATGAGTTGTTATTTGATCAATGAGATCACATCATTAGGAGAATGATGTGATTGACTTGACCCATTCCGTTAGCTTAGCACTTGATCGTTTTTGTTTATTGTTATTGCTTTCTTCATGACTTATACATGTTCTTATGACTATGGGATTATGCAACTCCCGAATACCGGAGGAACACTTTGTGTGCTACCAAACGTCACAACATAACTGGATGATTATAAAGGTGCTCTATAGGTGTCTCCGATGGTACTTGTTGAGTTGGCATAGATCAAGATTAGGATTTGTCACTCCAATTGTCGGAGAGGTATCTCTGGGCCCTCTCGGTAATGCACATCACTATAAGCCTTGCAAGCAATGCAACTAATGAGTTAGTTGCGGGATAGTGCATTACGAAACGAGTAAAGAGACTTGCCGGTAACGAGATTGAACTAGGTATTGGGATACCGACGATCGAATCTCGGGCAAGTAACATACTGATGACAAAGAGAACAACGTATAGTGTTATGCGGATTGACTGATAAAGATCTTCGTAGAATATGTAGGAACCAATATGAGCATCCAGGTTCTGCTATTGGTTATTGACCGGAGACATGTCTCGATCAGGTCTACATAGTCCTCGAATCCGTAGGGTCCGCACGCTTAAAGTTCTGTGACGATCGGTTTTATGAGTATATATGTTTTGATGTACCGAAGGTAGTTCGGAGTCCCGGATATGATCACGGACATGACGAGGAGTCTCGAAATGGTCGAGACATGAAGATTGATATATTGGAAGCCTACATTTGGACATCGGAAGAGTTCCGGGTAAAATCAGGATTTTACCGGAGTACCGGAGGGGTTACCGGACCCCCCGGGGGCTAATGGGCCTTGTTGGACCATAAGGGAAAGAGAGAGGGGCCGGCCTAGGGCAGGCAGCACGCCCCCTCCCCTCTGGTCCGAATTGGACTAGGAGAGGGGGGGCGCCCCGGCCCCTTTCCTTCTCTTTCTCTCCCTTCCATTCCCCCTCCTAGTAGGAGTAGGAAAGAGGGGAATCCTACTCCTACTAGGAGGAGGATTCCTCCTCCTGGCGCACCAACAAGGGCCGGCCGCCCCCCTTGCTCCTTTATATACAGGGGCAGGGGGCACCTCTAGACACACAAGTTGATCACAAAGATCTCTCCCAGCCGTGTGCGGTGCCCCCCTCCACCATAATCCACCTCGGTCATACTGTAGCGGTGCTTAGGCGAAGCCCTGCCACGGTAGCTTCATCAACATCATCACCATGCCGTCATGCTGATGAAACTCTTCCCCGAGCTCTACTGGACGTGAGTTCACGGGACGTCACCGAGCTGAACGTGTGCTGAACGCGGAGGTGCCGTACGTTCGGTACTGAGGATCGGTCGATCGTGAAGACGTACGACTACATCAACCGCGTTGTCATAACGCTTCCGCTTAACGGCCTACGAGGGTACGTGGACGGCACTCTCCCCTCTCGTTTCTATACATCACCATGATCCTGCGTGTGCGTAGGATTTTTTTTGAAATTACTACGTTCCCCAACACGTCAACCCCGGTATAGTCTTCCATGAATGCACACTCCTTTGGGGCATTGTTCATTGGGTGATTGTAGAGTCTGTACGCTAGTTCCATACGGTACCGTGGCATGTCTTCCTGTAAAGATGAACGCGAAGAGAAGGAATTATATTAGTAGCTATTCTTTTGCTGCATAAGTATTGTAAACAAAAAAACTAGATTGTAAAGGAAGACAAAAAAATAAAAATGGATACCTGCTTAAACTCTTTCATTGCCTTTCCATCATAGTTCTCCATACATTTGAGCCCGAAGAAACCACAATCACACCTGTGAGTTGGCAAAAAAGAAAAATGACAAATCTTGTTAGGAGTGGAAACAACAAAAAATGTTGAAAATGAACACATGATTGAAGCAAAAAGAAGAAAACTGATAGGTTATTTTGCTTTGGGTAGTCCTCTAGGTCAACCCGTGGAAAGGATGCAACACTGATCTTGAATTCATCAAACTCTTGTGTGGGAGTAGCAAAGTTTGTGATCTACCACCAAAACACACACACAAAAGTTTGAAATTGAAACATGTAAAGATGCCAACATGGGATTTGCGTAGATGAAGCAAGGAAAAACACAAAATACTAAAAGAGAGAGTGAGAGCTGACCAGGTTCTTGGCCTGCTTCTTCAAAGGAGATGGTTTCCCTTTTGAATGCACTGAGTCGAATACATTCCACTGCTTGTGGAGCAAATTTGCGCAAATGAGTATCCAATGACACTCGTGAACAAGTGTGAAAAAGAGCTGAAAAAATGCAAAAGAAGACAAAGGGACTCAACACATAAAGCAAAAGTATTACATATGTCACATTTGTTGGCTGAAAATATGGAAGTATTTGTGATATGAAACAAAAAAGGCTCGTAGGAACTTACGAGGTCAGATTTTTGAACCTTGCACTTAGTGATAGCCCTTTCAAGCTCAGGCATGAGAATGCTTGGTTGGAAGGTTGATGGATCTTGCTTGAGTAGAACCTGCTTGAAGATACAACCAAAATGATTAGTTGTTCTGCATCAAAAAGTTCAAAAAAAGGATGAAAGCATTGCTTGTATCTACAAAACTTACCACCGCGTGGACTGAGAACGTGTACTTTTTGATATCCCTAGTGCTTGCTGCACGAGCTACGAGGTTGTTGATCTCGATACATAGCGACATAACTTCATCATTCATATCCCTGCGGGGCTTGAAGCATGCGAGGAATTTCTTGTATTCGATGAAAAATCCACCTATCTTGATGAAAGGAGTACTGCTACCATAGTTGCAAGTGAATGCATCATTGGTTTGAAGCAAAAAAGAAAAAAACACAGATATGGCTCAGGTAGCTTACGCTTGTTCATTCAGGATTGTCCTCCTCAATGTTTTTTCCATGCTTAACACACTTCTCGTACATAGACGCAGCTTGGTCTTCTTCTTCATTGAGCTTCTGCTTCTTTGCCTTGGTGTTTTTGATGGCTGGAACTTTAGCCATCCTCTTCTTCCTAGTGTTCTTGTCGTGCGTGCTAGGGCCACTACTCACATCAATAATTTGCTCATCTGTAGCAACCGTTGTAGGAGCTGCAAACAAAAAAGAAACGGTAAAGTTATGAGGGGTTGTACAAGAATTTGTTGCAATCACACAAAAACAAAAAATATGACATGGAGAAAAAGAAGAAATGAAGGGGGAAGGAATCATACTTGGGTTGTCATCATCGTCTGATACAGGAAACACAGGGATGTTGGAATAGATGGGGCTGCTCTTCTACTTTGTAAGATCATTGTTTCCATGCATCAACTCATAGTCTTCAGAGCCCTTTGGGAACAGCTCGAATGACGGCTCATTGTCCCAAATGCCAGCTGTTGGTCCCTGCTCGATAGTGATGCACGTGTGATTTATTCACTTGTTGGGGTGAGCAAATGCCAGGGGAGCATTTTGCTTATCAGGTGTTCTTACAAATAGCATGAAAACTATTATGGTGGTTTAAATAATGGAACACTATTATAGATTATTCTCAAAAAATTTGTGTGGGACATAGTTGCAATACTGATAAAATGTAGAATGGTAAAGAGGTGAGAAACAGAGAAAGTAATTCCACTCCTATATTAGAGTATCTCCAATATCATACCTAAATTTGGTTACCTAAAAATAGTTTTAGATATTAGGAAGAGAAGAATCAAATAATCCTTTTTTCTCTTCTCTAGTTTACCTAAAATGCTTAGTTGTCTTGCAATTGCCTATATCTCCTCATCATGCACAATTCAAACATATAAATGAATTCATTAATATAATTCAAAATTATGAGGGAAATGTAGCTCACATCTTCAAGAAAATTCAAAATCACAAATTTAGGAATTCACCATTACAAACCAACAACGTAAAAGTCACTTATTATAGAGTAATCTGAGATCAATATTGCTACCCCTAGGAGAAGAAAAGTACCCATCAAGTTGTAGACCAAAAGGATAACCCATCTACGGTGAGTAGCAATAGGATCCCATGAAGGATTCACACGGCTCAGCAAGAGATCCACTTAGGAGCATGACCACATGCAACGGATCGACATGAGTGGATGCACAAATGTGTTGGTCCAGATCTAGCTTCAAGAATGGTGGTGTAACTATCCTCCCACTCGAAAAACATTCACAAGTTAGAACTGAACAAGATGCACCTATAAAAATTGAGTTCTAGATTAAGTTTCGTGATTAGAAACAAGCGTGATTATCTTCCAACCACACTACGGATATAGTATGCGAGGGACATGGTTACTACCCAAAGTTCATGGGTGAAGGAAGAGGAGGAAATCATTAAGGCTGTCGGCGGGGTGACGACCAGGCACATGGGGATTACTTTGGGGATGCACCAACGATGTAGAATTGGCAGGGGTGACGGCCAGGGCCCGGTCGAAAGTTTTACCACTCTTCAATATGGCCTTCCCATGATTTGTGTTTTAGGCTACTCCTTCCAAATACCCAAGATGGATGCGAGGAGAGAATAAATATGTTGAAGCCCACAAAGTATAGGGATATGTAATGAATTGCGTTAGTTTTTTTTATAGTTCACCATTATAGGAATAGACAGACCCCTACACCGTTCACCCGAGCAGTACGGAAGGTGACTACCCCCTCCGCCGCCGGCCTGGTCTACCCTCCCCCCTCTATATCATTGGAGGAGGCAGCTGGAGGAGGCCGCCGGCTGAAGGAACCCATCGAACTTCTAAACCGTGAGAGTGCAAATTGATATTTCTTCACGTAACCAATAAAATTTGAAACAAATATTCAATACCAACTACTTCTAATCTGCTTGTACGACCCTCTTATCATTTGGCCCAGAATTGGACGAGATGACACCCACCTATATCTTCCAACAAAGGATCTCCCATACAAGGTCGTCCTTCTCTCTTTCTTCCTAAGAACATTGAGGGCCTGTTGTCTAAAATCTTTTATAAATATGAAATAAGTCTTTCTCAAGAGATAACTTTATGCATTGTTGGATGAAGTTGAATGTGAAAGCAAGTGGCTCGCTGCTATTGCCATTTCTAGCAAGGTCGTCATGCTCAATGAAGATGAAGGTGGTGGTGCAACCGTTCCAACACAAGAATGGCTTACTCCAGCTAAGAAGGTGATTAGGAACTGGTGAAGAAAGTGGGAGGAGGGGAAAGAGAAGCGAGAAAGGGCAGCAAGCAAGATAAACAAGAAGTTCGAGGGCATCATGGCGAAGAAGGAGGAGGCATGTGTCAAGCGCCATGAGGTGGAGGAGTCAAAGATGGCGAAGAGGTTTAACAAGTTCATGTAGATATAAGACAAGGATTTGTTTCTTTTTTCTTGACTGGGACTCCCGGTCCAGTTTCCTCCCATCCCGCGTCACTCCCGCGAGCGACCGGGAGGGCCAACCCTAGCGCCGCCGGGCTCGCTCCCTCCTCCATGCTCCTCCCCTCGCCGCAATCGGGGGGCGCCATCGGGCAAAGCTCGGTTGGCGTTGGTGACGGCGGGGTCTCGTCTCCCCTCGAGCGGTGGTGGTTGGCGCAGTCCGGCTTCCTCGTGCGGTGGTGGCGCGCTAGCTGCGGGGCGCGGCGGCATGGTGGGGTGCTCCGGCGACGAGGATGCGGGCGTGCAGGGTGCTCGTGCTGGCTCTACCCCGACATGGTGGGTTGCTCGCGTGGCGTACCTCTGGCCACGACGACCCAATCTAGTTTGGCCAGATTTGACCCTGCGTGCTGCGGGTTGCGCGGGGGCTTCCGCCGTCGGCGTCTTGGGGTGCTCGTCCATGGCGGATGCCCTGCTTTGGCTCTGCCATGTCCTGGTCCTCATGGCGCCGTCTTGGGAGCTCCGTGTGGGTGGAGGTTGCACTGGCTGCCGGACCGGTCGTGGCGGCTTTGTTGGCGGTGATTCGCTTCTGGCGGCGGGGTGCGAGTGGTGGTGCAGCAGAGTGGCGGTGGCCTTCACAGCAGTGTGGGGGCTAGGCGGCGGGGCTGCAGGTAGGGTGAGCCACGACGGAGTGGTGGCGGCTCATGGTAGTGTGCTTGGCAGGTCGGCTGCGGCGGAGGCCGGCATGTTCCGGCATCCGCTGGCGCGTAGGCGGCTTGTGTCGGCCTTTGATCCCTCTTCTCGTCGTCCGGGCGCTACTCTCGTCGAAGGGTTGGCCCTCTCCCAGCTGTGGTCCGCCTCTCATCTCACACCCGGCTGCAGGACCGAACTCGTTTCGCGCCCGGCAGCAGGACCGGACTCATCTCGTGCCCGACAGCAGGACCGAGTTCGTCTCGCGCCCGGCGGTAGGACGGGCCGATGGAGGCCAGTTTTGGCCGGCCTATTGGGGTCTCGGCGCTGGGGGGCAGCTCAGTTGTGCAGAAGGCGGGGCCTTTCCACTCGTCTCTTTGGTTGGGGTAGCGATGGTTGGCGAGTGAGGTGGCGTCGAGGTCTTGGATGCCGGGGCGGCGGCCCTGGTGGTGGTGTCGCGGTGCTCATGGCAAAGCCCGTGGCTTGGTGTTGCCCGGTGACCATTATCGTGTGGTGGCATGATGGCTGGGGTGTGGCGTCCGGTGGTGGTCAGTATTGGCTGGGGTGAAAACCTGTTCTATCTACGGACAAACCGACGACGGCGAAGCTCGTTCTCTTGTTGAAGGCGTCGTCGCGACCATTATTGCCCGTCGTGTTGCTCCAGAGGAAACTCTGACCCTCGGGTCGGGCGGTGGCGGACTCCGGTGTCGTATCCTTTCTGAAGGCGTCGCCTTGAAGCCCACGGTTCGTCATATGCGGCTTCATCTCTTCGCGGTGGTGTGTTCACGGTCGAGGACCCGGCTGCTCTTGTAGTGCTTGGGGTGGTGTTGCTGCGCTCAGCGCCTATGTATCTTGCCTTGGGTGCGTGCGTGTGTTGTGATGGCGTGCGTTTGTATGGGGTTCTTGTTAGCCAATAATTTATATATAAAACGAGGCGAAAGCCTTTTTTAGTGATATAAGATAAGAAGCTCAAATTTCAAAAGAAGAATCTTGAGATCAAGGTTCGTGCGAAGGACTCCAAGATGTTGTTCGTGACTGACGCGATTGTCCTAGCCTACTGTGTGGGCTTTTTGAAGCGCTTCAGGCAAATAAAGGGTGCCGAAGAATGAGGTCTTTGCCTCGAAGATCCGAACTGGAGCCGAAGAAGGTCGTTTTTGGCAGGAACAACCGGACCGGCAACTTTGGGATCGGTTCGATATAAGAACTTATTGAAAATTCAGTTTTTCTATATTGTGATATACTCCCTTCGCTTCATATGTTAGACTTTTTTTAACACTAGACTAGTGTCAGAAAAATGTCCTATATTATGAGACAAAATGAGTATATATTTACAATTATTTAATGTATTGATGTAGTGCCAAAAAGAAAGCTCATCCATCCAACCTGTGCGGTCTGCACATCCAACAACCCCCCAAAAAAATTGTATTGATGTAGATATCCATGTCAAACGATGGAGACCAGATATTCTTTTTTTTTTGAAAGCGAGACCAGATATTTTTAGATGGCCAGCTCCCCTATGCTAACCACGAACTCGTCCAAGACATGTCCGCACACATTTGTTATGTCCGTTTTAATGCTCCGCGTTCAAGTTGCCCTAACACTGTCTATTCGCGGTTTTCTCGTACCTGAAAGGCAGAGCTAGCAGAGCTACCCCAGTTGCGTCAACTCGTTGCTGCTGGAAAATCCTTCTTATTGGCCTCCTTTTTCACACATGACACAACTAACAATCTGTGTGCGTTGGCTGCCAACTTGACTTCAAACCTATCCGGGCATGATCCAACAGCAAGCGACACCAAACAATTCACAACGTACGATGGGTGTCGTACGCCAATCATGTCTGAACTGCAACACCAGATCACCATTGAATAATGGCATGTCAAGCTCGAGTAATTAATTGAACTAGAAAAGGTGATTAATGATATTGATTTCTCAACAAAAAAGTCCAAACAAAGAATTTGGTGTACCTCAATGATCTTCAACAACTATTAAGAACTCAAAACCCTTGTCATAATCCACTCTAGTTACGCACCTGCTGCCACCAGAAATCCCCACCAATTTGGTGTACATCATGTAGAGACAATGTGTACATAAGTATAAAAAATCTAGATGATATCCCGCGCGTTGCTGCGGTAACTTTGTTAAAAAATACGTAAATAGTTGCTAAAATATCTAAATCTAATGAAAATAAAATATAAGCCTGAAAATTAATTTAAAAAGTTTCTAAAAATAGAATAAAAACTTTTGACTTACTGTTAAAAATATCATTTCAAACAAAAATAAAAACATGCATGTATGATATGGCAACGTTATATGCATAGACTAATGCAAGAATAATTGTAATTTATAAGTTCACTTATGTGGCATATTTTGTATGGCTTAGTGGGAGAGAAGACATAAATGCATGGTCTTAGTGGGGGTGTTGAGTTGGACACTTTGCATGTTGAGAGAATTGAGGCCAACTTCTTAAGGATGTAAGATCCGCCATTGAGAAGTTCTTTTTTTCTCTTTCATCAAAGATCATATAGAGCTGCTTTGGTTCTAGGTATTTATTTTGTAAGAGGTGTACCTTCTCCTACGTGAACAACTTAATGGGCCACTTTTGTAAATGGGAGATAATTCTTGCCTCACGATCTTGAATAACAAAACCACCAGATCCTTGAGGCGGTTTATACTCCGAATCCGTAATTCTTTGATTGGAAACTAGTTTGCTACATGAATCATGAATTGTGGCCTTTGGCCAAGCAAGGTTAGCCAAGTTGTGACATTTGTCCTCTTTAGAGCATCTCCAATAGCTTGTCTATATGGATGTCTATACTCGTTTTTCACGACGTGACTCAAAAACAGGCATCCAACAGCTTGTCTATATGGTAGTCCAAATATACACATCCTCTATATCGACCTCGACAATGTCCACGCCTGAACAATGTGAAGGCGTTGTCTAAACTCAGCTGCAGTCATGATTTCTTCCTCTTCCCAGCGACAGCCCACCTGTCATGGTCCCTGTATATAGACATTCTAATGCAAAACTGGACGTGTATATGAGAGGATCTTTTTAGACCATTGTCTATATGAATATATAGACATCCAAATATACACATGCTATTGGAGATGCTCAAGAGAGATCGTGAATCCAGGCTATGCTTCACTTACCATGTTTGTAAGTTGAACTATTTGAAACGAGCGAAATATCCATATTTTTCGCGACAAGAGTGCACCGCCTCGAGTCCTTCTCAATTCAATCAATAAGGAGGTCGCGCTTTGGACCCAAGTGGGCCCCAAAAGACTTGGGGTTTTCTTTTTTGTGAGAGTAATATTTTGTCTTTGAGGGCGACCGTGTAATGCAAATCTATTCTCTTCTTACTTAATACTATATGAGGTAAAGCTTTTGCCCACGTTTGAAAAAGATGATTCGAAAGTAAGACATCATATACACACAGGACCATGCTAATACGCACCCAGTTGACAGTGTCAAGCCTATTGCCTGTGGTTAGATGCTTGCCCTTTCAACTGCTCGATCATTTTTTTCAGGGTTGTTTTATGTAAGTTTTCTATTTCTTTGGCTTGACCTTTTTTCTACCTGTATTCCATACCTTCCATTCTTACAACAATCAACCAGAAGCCCCTCAAAAAAAGAAGCACAATCAATCAGAAGACTCATGTACCAAAGAGACAAAATTACTCGGTGCATCGCTCTGCATCTTGTGCCTGCGAAACAAAATTACTCACTCTTATTGAAGTTCTGTTTTAGACCGAAGAGATGCTCAAATGTAGGAGCACAACTTATCGTTTTGAGCCTTCTTCGAATCATGTTTTTTTTTAACACAGTACAGAAGCAAGCACTTCTGTACACGCGCATTCACAATGGATAAGCCATACTCGCAAAAAAAAGGGATATTGTACAATGGATAAGCCCTCACCACATCACCATTTTGGCAGCATCAATAAAAATGGCGAACATAGCTAACACGATTTTCCCTAGAACAGAAGAAAGGGATTCGCGATGTTCACGCCGTATCCTAAAACAAAAAATACAAGAAACGAAAGAGCGGCTGTAACAAGGACACCACCAGCAGCAAAGTCCAAAAATATTTAGCAGCCTCAATCACAATCCAGCTAGCGACCCAACTGAAACCTATTATATGAAGTACGTACGCATGAGTGCGACGCACATTCGCATTCATGCCAGTTTCCTTCCTCCTACAACCCCCACGTCGACGCCCACACCTCCAATGATTCCTTGATTGATTCACAACATCCCTGTCCTAGAAATCTCTCTGCACAAAGCGGTCGGGGTCAGAGGTTTTTGGCCGCAGCCATGTCGTCCCCGGCGGCATCGCCTGGCACTTCCGACGACGCTGCAGACGCGCCCGGCATCACCAGCTCCAACCTGACGCTGCTGTACATCATCATCGCTGTCGTCGTCGGCGTCGTGCTGTACCTGGCCGTCCGCTACGGTAGGTCGCTCCTGTCCGAGTGGCGCGAGCTCAACGGCGCCGGCCACGGCCCGCCTCCCGCATTCCACCTCGGGCTGAGCTCTGAGGACATCGCCGCGCTCCCCACCTTCACCTACAGAGCGCGAGCGACGCCGACGCCGTCGCCCCAGGGCAGCTGGGGCGGCTGCACGAGCGGCGGCGGTAAGAGGAGGAGCGGCAGCAAGGGGAGGGCGACGCCGGTGGAGTGCGTGGTGTGCCTGCAGGAGCTGGAGGACGGCGACGTGGTGCGCGTGCTGCCGGCGTGCAGGCACTTCTTCCACGGCAGCTGCATCGACACCTGGCTGCGCGCGCACTCGTCTTGCCCGGTGTGCCGCGCGGAGCCGGAGAGCGCGCGGCCGGGCGAGACGGCTCTGTCGCCGCCGCTGCCGCAGCTGCGTCGGTGCGGCGCCTCACCGGAGCGGCCTACGGCCTCGAGGATCCTGGCGGACATCTTGGCGCGGTCGCCGTTGAGGATCGGCGGCTCGACGAGCGAATCGAAGGAGAGGATCATGTCCAGGTCGCCGTCGCCGGCGCCAACGGCGCGTGATTACACCATGTCAAGATCTCCGTCGCGGACGCCACTGACGCATGGTATGGTGGACGAACGCGAACGGGGTTCACTGTCGCAGTCGCCCCAGACGCTGGAGGTTGTGGTGGTTCGCTCGAAATCGCCGTCTCCGATGAGGTTCGGCCGTCAGTCGACGACGACGTGCCTGGGCGTGCTGGAGCGCACAGATGCGAGCATGTCGGCATCGCCGTCCCCGCCGGCGACATATGCAGAGGACGCTGGCGAGTCGTCGTCCAAATTGACCCATTAAGTGGGTGCAGCCGTGCAGGAACAAAGTCAATCAATTCAGTTGCACAGTGCGCAGTAAACAGAAGCAGCAATGGCGCTGAGACCATTGCTTCTTGCTCCATTTTGGCGGCTGCCATACAACTCTTTTTTTTGGCGGCTGCCATCCAACTCTTTAGTGATGCATTTTGTGTCACTTCAAAGAATGTAAATATTCAGTGTTGAGTATGTTTGAGTTTGACAACAAGAAAATGACCAAGGTGCATGCCCATAAACCTTTCTTTATCCCCAGTTTCTTCTTAGCTTTTTTTTTTGAGTTGGAGTTTCTTCTTAACCCTAGATATTGAGGCGTAGCATACACAACAAGAGGGGCAGGAGCATAAACGATAATCCACATTTTGCTTTTATTTGTTGCATTTGCATTTCCTCACGTTGGAAGCAATTTTAGTTGACATCTTCGAAAGAAAGATACGTGCTTGCACTTTTGTAGTAGAGTACTACTATTAACAAAGGAGCTTTGCACCTGTCTTTACGAGATTTTGCTGCTTTCGCTTTCAGACGCAGTTGCAACTGATATCTCAACCCATCATCCTTTTGAAATTTTCTTTGGAAAGAAATCTTCTTGCATTACAACCTTATTGTAGTAATTTATTTAAGAAGAAAAGCGTTGTTCGAATAAACTTTAGCCCATTTGTTCAAAAGTCACCCGATTCGTCTTTTGAGAGCGCACCGTGGTTCATTTTCTGAAACTTTTTTAAGCACGACGCGTAGCAAGTAGCAACAGCGTGGAGCTGCGTCCAAAGTCTTGCTTTAAAAAGGTCCCATACTGTCCTCGCTGGAAAAGCGGCAGGCTAGCCGCCGGCCAACTGGTTTATCCCCCAGAGCACGTTACATGTGAGTATGCGTGCGTGTGGCAGAATGTCTCCAGTCCGGAGCACATCCAGCTCCATGCCTTTTGCATGCGGGGCTCACATTATCAGCAAGTTCCCATGAGTGGGGTTACCACTTGAGTGTGACTATGTGACAGTTAGGTGCCAGGATACTTACAAATGTTGTTTGTTTTATCTACCAGATGAAAGATTAAAGTTTGGCTTCGAACCAAGATCTTTATGTGGTACTCCCTCCTTTTTATTTACTCCGCATATTCTAGTTGACTGAAGTCAAACTTCGTAAAGTTTGACCAAATACATAGAAAATAATATAAACATTTACCATAACAAATTTATACTATATGAAAGTACATTCAATAATAAATCTAATGATGTTAATTTGTTATCGTATATGTTAATATTTTTGTTTATAAAATTGGTCAAAGTTTACAAAGCTTGACTTTGACCAAAGCTAATACGCGAACTAAATAAAAACGGAGGGAGTACAACCCCCATCTAAAACGTATAAAGGGTAGTATCGACATTTCACATATCGTATCAGATATTTTTTGTATGTACGATGAGTTGTTCGCCGAGACGTATATGCCGTATGTTTGTTCATTTGGAGAGCCCAACTCTGTGCTAAGAGACGCCCCCACGCGTCCTGGGCTCGGCCCACTAATATTTTCTTTAACATTCAAAAATAGGGGAGCAATTAGTTAACGAGCGCTCTTTCGGGAGCCTCGCAACGATCAACGCCACTTGACGCGCTCTCAGCCATTTGCCACGTGTCGCGCTCTGAACGCTCCCTTCGGATTTTATTTTTTTATTTTTCCGCACGTGTTTTCGGCTTTTTAAACGGATTTTTTTCAGTTTTTTTCGACGTTTTGGTTTTCTCCCGGTCTTTTTAACTTTTCGATCAAAAGAAATTTGAAAAAAATAATTTTTTTGCGCGAAAAAACGCGTTTTCTTTTTTTTCCCTTTCGTGAAAGTCACGATTTTTCTTCCGCGAGAGGCACGGTTGTGCTTTAGCAAGAGTCACGGCCGTGCCTTTCGGAAACGAAAAAACGTGTTTTCTATTTTTCTTTCTTTCGTGAGAGTCACGGTTTTGCTTCCGCAAGAGGCACGGTTGTACTTTCGCGAGAGTCACGGCTATGCCTCTCGGAAAGGGAAAAACAAAACGCATTTTTTATTTTTTTTCTTTCAGGAGAGTCACTGTTTTGCTTCCGCGAGAGGCACGGTTGTGCTTTCGCGAAAGTCACGGTCGTGCCTCTCGGAAAAGGAAAAAAATACACGTTTTCTGTTTTTTTTTCTTTCGTGAGATTCACGGTTTTGTTTTCGCGAGAGGCACGGTAGTGCTTTCGCGAGAGTCACGGCCGTGCCACTTGGAAACGAAAAAAAAACGCGTTTTCTGTTTTTTTTTCCTTCCACGAGAGTCACAGTTTTGCTTTCACGAGAGGCACAATTGTGATTTCGCGAGAGGCACGGACGTGCCTCTTTCGGAAAGGGAAAAAACCATGTTCCCGGTCCGGTTTTTTCGCCCGGTTTTTTTCGTCCGGTTTTTTCGTGAAAAAAAAGTTCGTCAAAACCTATCAACATGGGATCTAGTTTTAAAGATCTCGACGCGAGGAATCCAACGGTGAAAACGGTTCGAGATTTGGACGCACGGTTTAAGAGATAAAACGTTTTGAATAAACGGATCTACGAAAAAAGGATCATTTCATGCATGTCAATAAACAGACCATATTCAATGAAGAGTGTTCGGATAGGCGAGAAGAGTCCGTTTGAGACCATTTTTTCGGCATCCATCACATGACCGAAATTTATTCCATGAGCTTATATGGCCAATTGAAGGCACCATCCCAAGTTGTTTGAGTTTTCGAAAAACATCATTTTCTGGAGTTTTCTTGATGAAAAAGGACCGATAAATGGTCGAACGTGTCACAACATGCAAACGATGTCGGAAGTCGTTCAAACCTGGGATGGATGCCTCATGTGTCTGTACCAGGCTGCTGAAAAAAGTTAGGGTCATTTATCCATAGTCCAAAAACCCACTAGTTGAGAGGAGTATGATAGACTAGCTAGGCCAGACGAGTCCCGTGAGCATGTAGTTTTTCCCAATTCGAAAGCTTCTGTGATTTGTAACTTCTGCCATTATCAACCAACATGAACATTTTGTTGTGAACTAACCATGTCTTGGAACTTGTGAACAATTTTGAAATTTCAAATTGTGCATGAAAATTTTACAAGTTTGAACACCTTCTCCAAAATTGATAACAAATTCCCAACAATTGATGAAAATTTTGAACGAGAATAGGAAACAAGTAATTTTCTATAAAATTATCATTTTTGAAACACAAGCATTTCTTCTATTTGTGAACAAAATATTCGAAAACACGGGCATTTTTTGAGATTCTAGAATATTTTTAAAATTCTAAAAAATATTTGAAAACAAGAAATTTTTAGGGTTTTCCAAATAATTTTCCAAAGTTTTGAACAAGTTTCGAAAAGAATTTAAAAAGTCAGGAAAAAATGCTTAGCCGCTGGCTTAACTAGGGGACGACATCGATCCCATCCGGCGCCTGTTGGGGGAAACTCTATTGGACGCTTATTATGTCAAACAGTCGCTGTTTCACACACACCCAATTGATACGAGTGAACATGAGCCAGCCCATTTCAATCTGTTCGTTGCCTCTGTATATGCCGGTTTTCAGAACCTTTTAGATGGTTTCAGGCCAGTTTTTACCTGTTTCTGTAATGTTTAAAAATGTTCATGAACCATTTTGTTCTTCAGAACCACAAAGTTCAAAAAATGTTCAACATATTTATTTATTTACTCAGAATTTTTTTAAAAATTTGAAAATATCAAAAAATGGTCGCATTTCAAAGAAGTTTAAAGTTTCAAAATAGTTTGTGTTCTAAAAACTGTCAGAATTTTAAAAAAAGTCTCATTATTTTAAATCGGTTCGGAGTTTATAAATGTGTTCCACTTTTTGGAAATTTTAAACTTTTGTTTACAATTTGGAAAAATGTCGGCGTTTTAAAAAAGTCACGTTCTAATTTCCAAAAAGATGGTCAACCATGTCACTGGTCATAGTTCTTAAAAGGCCTCGCTGCTGTTTAGGTAAAATAGCTGGCTTATTGTAGTGGTTGTGTTCGTTTGTGTTATTGTGGAGGTTTGTGCTCGATTCCTGCTGTAAGCAATTTTTTTAGGATTTTCCACTGTTTTACTACAAGTCCACTACACAGCAGTTTTACTACAAGTTCACTACACACATCGTTTGCTGCTGGGCCGGCCCAGTTTCCTGCTCACTGTTGTACGGTCCGGACGACGTATTTCGTAAAAGGACCATCCTACCTTTCTTATGAAGGGGTATAAGCAGATCTGACCCGTTCATGTGTTTAAGGGGGTTGTACCGAAGACGAAGGAGAAAAGGAATTGCATTAGTAATTTCAGATGCTGTTTTTGTGATCAAAATGAATCGTTTAAACACCTCTTTCTGGAGTGTCCACTTACAAATTTATTATGGCGATTAATTCATATAGCTTTTAGCATTTATCCCTCAATGAGCATAAACACGTTATTGTTGAGTGTGACTATGTGCCACTATACTTTTTTTGTGAAAAACTTTCAATTTATTCATCTTCAAACATGACAGTACAAAGAACAACAAAGGTAATAAAAATTACAACCGTGTCCGTGGACCACCTAACGATTCCTGCCGGAAGCAATTTTTTTGGATTTTCCACTGTTTTACTACAAGTCCACTACACAACGGTTTTACTACAAGTTCACTACACACATCGTTTGCTGCTGGGCCGGCCCAGTTTCCTGCTCACTGTTGTAAGGGCCGGACGACGTATTTTGTAAAAGGACCATCCTACCTTTCTTATGGAGGGGTATGGGCAGATATGATCCGTCCATGTGTTTAAGGGGGTTGTACCGAAGAAGAAGTGAAAAAGGAATTGCATTGGTAATTTCAGGTGCTGTTTTTGTGATCAAAATGAATCGATTAAACACCCCTTTCTCGAGTGTCCACTTACAAATTTATTATGGCGATTAATTCATATAGCTTTTAGCATTTATCCCTCAATGAGCATAAACACATTATTTTTGAGTGTGACTATGTGCCAAGATACTTTTTTTTAAGAAACTTTCAATTTATTCATCTTCAAACATGACAATACAAAGAACAACAAAGGTAATAAAAATTACAACCGTGTCCATGGACCACCTAACGACGACTACAAGCACTGGAAGCGAGCCGAAGGCGCGCCGCCGTCATCGCCCCTCCCTCACTGGAGCTGGGCAAACCTTGTTGTAGTAGACAGTCGGGAAGTCGTCATGCTAAGGCCCCATAGAACCAGCGCACCAGAGTAGCAACCATCACCGATGAAGAAAGTCGTAGATCAGAAGGATCAAACTTGTAAACACCCAAATGAAGACGAACGAAGACCGGGTCCAAACAAATCCACCGAAGACCAGCACCGATCGAATCCCATGAGATCCGACGGAGACAAACCTCCACACACACCCGACGATGCTAGATACACCATCGGAACGGGGCTAGAATGCGGGAGACATTATTCCTACTAGTAAGGGACATCGTCGTCGCCACACAGCCCAAATCAAGGTGTTGAACCTAACAAGAACGAGAACTGGGCCCCTCCCGCCAGCGGGGGGCCGAGATCCGAAGATGGGACGGACCAGCGGCGCCGCCAATGGGAGGAGAATAGCTTTTCTTGTGGAGGAGGTAAGAGATCAGAACATGCCTAGAAATTTGTGTGTATATGTTGTTTGATTTTAAGAATTATCCTATTATGTGCCAGGATACTTACAAATGATGTCTGTGTTATCTCTATGTGTTATCTATTAGAGGGAAGCATGCAATAACGAGGGACTGATTGTTTTGCTTTTGTTACAAATAAAACAAGGGTCTGACTATATAACATCTAGATGTGAGATATTGTTTTTTCTGTTTGTTTTTTTAATGTAGCGCGACAACAAGTTTTTTCTGTTTGTTTTTTTATTGCAGCGCGAAAAAAAAAATTCTAACGGGCGCAGTGTGTTGACCCAGAATTGAACTCAGGACCTAATGCAGGGTAACAAGAGAACCTACCAGTCCAGCCAAAGCCACTATTGAGATTGAAGAAACAGAAAACAATCAACAACAATACAGCGTTCGGATTAGAAGACATGTTTGAAACTTTTGAAACCTTTTTAAAATATTGTGATTTTTTTTCAAATGACGGATATTTTCGAAAACACAAATAATTTAAATTTCGAAAATTATTTTTCAAATGTGAACAAACATTATAATTTTGATTTCATTTTTTAAAATAAAAACAAAATTCGGTATTCTGAATAATTGCTTCGCGAACAAATTTTGAAACATGGACAATTTTCAAAAATCCTCGAAGAGTTTTTAGAGTGTCTACACTTTTGAAGATTGCAAACATTTTCTAAAAAACACGAATGAATTTATTCTACTTTTAATTTAATAATAAATTCCAATATTTTTTTGCACCATTTAAAATTTCAAAATAACATTTTGTGATGTTTAAAGAATTTATTATACAATTTAAAAAAATCGGAACATTCAAAGAAATGTTTGTGACAATTTTTTAAAAGAAATTTCACGCATTTTAAAAAGACACGACATTTTCTAGAATTTCCTTATGCAATGTAAATAAAATGTTACATAATTTTTTTGAAAAAGTTCCGCGCCATTTAGGAAAACGATCGGTAGGAATTAAAAAAATGTTTACTATGTATTCTAAAAGATGCTCAGGCATGTATTTGAAAAAAATATTCATCATGTGTTTTACAAAAAAGTTCAATGTTTGTTAAAAAAATGTTCCCCATGCATACAAAAAAAATACACAGTGTGTATTACAAAGTGGATATGTTTGAAAAAAATACAACTATGTAGGGGTAGTGGGTTCGAAACAATTGCGTGCTGAGAGAGGACATACAACTATGTTAGGCATGGTTTGCATGTTTGGCTTGGAAATGCAACTGGGTCGGACGGGTTTACATTTTGGGATTGGACATGGAAGTAGAGGTCGGGGCAAGTTGCGTGTTAAAAACAAAGCACAAGCCTAGTTGCGAGTCAAATGGTGGGCTTGCAACTAGGAGAACTACGAGCTGAGTTATGAGATGAGGATATGCTTACAACTGGGACAACTACAAACTATGAGACCAGTTGCAAGTCAAGGGTCTGACTTGCAACAGGGATAAAACAAACTACGGTCCTAGTTGCGAGTCAAGGATGGACTTGCAACTAGGATGAAAGACAAAAACACAGGCCCTGTTGCGAGTCAAGGGTGGGCTTGCGACTAGGATAAAAAATATGGGCCTACTTGCGAGTCGAGGGTGTACTTGTAACTGAGACAAAGTATATAAAACTACGATATGAGTTGCGAGTTGAGGTTGGACTTGCAACTGAGATGAAAAACAAAACACACCCCAGTTACGAGTCGAGGGTAGACTTGCAACTGGGACATCAACAAACTATGGGACTAGTTGCAAGTCGAGGGTGGACTTGCAACTGAGACAATAAAAGACTATGATCCTAGTTGTGAGTAGAGGACGGACTTGCAATAAAGACAATTACGAAACAAATGACCCAGTTGTGAGTCAAGGGTCAACTTGCAACTAGGATGAAAGAAACTATGGTCCCAGTTGCAAGTCAAGGGTGGACTTGCAACTGGGATAAAAACAAAACGGGTACCTAGTTGCAAGTCGAGGATGAGCTTGCAACTGGGAGAACTATGAGCCCAATTGCGAGTCAAAGGTGGACCTGCAACTGGGACAACTATGAAATGACAAGCCCGACTACAAGTAAAGGGTCGACTTGCAACTAGGATGAAACAAACTACAATCCCAGTTGCGAGTCAATGGTGGACTTGCAAATGAGATGAAAGACAAAATATAGGCCCAATTGCGGGTCTAAAGGTGGGCTTGCAACTCGGAGGGTGGGCTTGCACATCGGACAACTACGCGCCCAATTGCGAGTCAAGGGTGGACATGCAATTGGGACAAGTACGAAACTACGAACCCAGTTGCGAGTTAAGGGTCGACTTGCAACTGGGATGAAATAAGCTATGAGCCAGTTTCAATCAAAAGGTAAACTTGCAACCGGGATGAAAAATAAAACACATGCTCTAGTTGTGAGTAGAGGGTGGGCTTGCCACTTGGACAACTACGAGCCCAGTTGTGTGTCGAGGGGGACTAGCACCTAGGACAACTATGAAACTATGAGCCAGTTGCGAGTCAAGGGTCGACTTGCAATTGGAGCGAAACAAGCTATGGGCCCAGTTGCGAGTCATGGGTGGACTTGCAACTGGGATGAAAAACAAAAACATAGTTGCGGGTCGAGGGTGGTCTTGCAAGTTTGACAACTAGGAGCCCAATTGCTAGTCGAGGGTGGACTTGCAACTGGGACAACTACGAAACTAAAAGGCCAGCTGCGAGTCAAGGGTCGACTCGCAACTAGGATGAGAAAAACTACACGTCCAATTGCGTGTCAATGATGGACTTGCAACTGGTATGAAAAACAAAAATACATGCTCCGATTGCGAGTCGAGGGTGGGTTTGCAACTCGGACAACTACGAGCCCGGTTGTGAGTCAAGGGTGGACTATCAACTGGGACAACTACGAAACTACGAGGCCAGTTGCAAGTCAAGGGTCGACTTGCAACTGGGATTAAACAAGCTATGAGCTAGTTGCAATCAAAAGGTAGACTTCCAAGTGTGATGAAAAACAAAACACATGCTCTAGTTGTGAGTAGAGAGCGGGCTTGCAGCTTGGACAACTACGAGCCCAGTTGTGAGTCGAGGGGGACTTGCACCTAGCACAAGTACGAAACTATGAGCCAGTTGTGAGTCAAGGGTCGACTTGCAATTGGGATGAGCAAGCTATGAGACCAGTTGCGAGTCAACTGTGGACTTGCAACTGGGATAAAAACAAAAACAAATGCTCCAGTTGCGGGTCGAGGATGGGCTTGCAAATCTGACAATTACGAGCCCAGTTGCAAGTCGATGGTGGACTTGCACCTATGACAACTACAAAACTACGAGCCCAGTTGCAAATCGATGGTGGACTTGCACCTAGGACAACTACGAAACTACGAGCCCAGTGAATAATCGGGGTCAAAGATAGGTCATTGAAGATGGGGGATAAGCTTCATAGTCGAGCCCCCTAAACAACAACATATATAGGCCCATGTGAAAACAAATGCAAGAACATGACGACCCAAAACAAACGTGACAAAGAGGACGCGCGACAAAAAAGAACAAGCTGACACGGGCGTACATGATCGAGTTTGTGCAAACATTAAATCAAACAAATCAGACGGTTATAGACTTAGATGAGCTAAAACTTATCTAGATTACACTCCTCTCTAGCTACACGGTCAAACCAAAAATAAAAGAAAACAAGGAATAAAAAGACACGTGTTGCTTCACAAAAAAAAGCTAAGTCCCCCAAAAAAACAATACATAAAACATAATAACGGCCCACTAAAAAATGTCATATCGGGTCTCGCTGCTACATGAGGGAAAAAATAGAAAACACGACACAAGGACAACGAGCATGACTCAAAAGCATGTGTATTTACTGGTATATGAGCTAGATGAAACATTGTAAACTCTCATTTAGATAATAATTGCGAAACCAATCCGAATCAGGACCTTATACCGCGTCGCGGAAACGACCCAACAAAAGACACATGCACGAACAAAGTCGACAAGAAGATACCAAACACACGACGCGACACAGAGCGCGCGTGACAAAATAACCTGCAATCAAGATTTGCACAACATTTAAAGCGAACATATGACAAAGTGGAAACAAGTTCATGAATTTTAAACAAATAAATGAAGAATGAAAGGAAAAATATAAAAAATTGGCAAATGTGAAAATAGAAAATATAAATAAAAAATCATGAATTTAAAATAGTTCATAATTTAAAACAAATAATGAAATAAAAAACAGAAACAAAAAAACAAATACTAGGAGTCAAATGGGACATGAGAGTGTAGAAAAATAAGAGGAACTAGGAGTGAGTGTAGCACAGACTTCTGAAAAGAAATTGAAAAAGGCAGTCGAACACCTCACACTAGCAAACGGCCTTCAGGAGCATAGGCGAAAAGCAACAACGTACCAACCTCGATCAGCAATGAGCCGGACACAGGCAGCGCGCGAGACAACGCGCCGTGAGCCAGCGGAGCAGCCAGATCGTTGTGTTTTGCACGAACATTAAAGAAAGATGATCTAATGGCTCTGGACTTAGATGTGAGATAGTTATTTCACATATAGATGTGAAATAGCAAACCTGATAAAACAACGTGTCTAGCTGGCAAACGCTTGCCCGCTGACGCTCCTGCCCGACCTACCACTTTAGGAAAGACCCCCCCCCTCCGCGTCCGATTAGGAAAGTCTTAACGCCCAATTCCAACTGGCCCCTCTTGCATCCTAGCGCAATGAGCAAGAAGGGCAGCACACCTTCCCCACGCGAAGCTGGCTGACATGCAACGGTCATCGCCATATTTTTCTCAACCTTCCGTCCAACGCTCACGTGCCTCCCGCCGCCTCCTCAACTGCCCCCATGCCCCCATCTTCTTCCCTACGAAAGAACCCAGGAGATCTATCCCTAAAAATCATCGAACATTCCATGGAAGCTCTATCAAGATGAAAAAACAAAAGGGGCGCACATCGTTTTTGAGGGGGGGGGGTAAAGAGGAGGGAACGTACAGGCTTCAAAGGAGGGGAGCAAGGTGATATTCCTTTTCTTTTCCACCTTGACCGAGTGTAGATGTGACGGTGCAGAAAACCACCAGTCCCTTGGTAGGATGGCGAGCATAGCCAGAAGTACCAGAGGGGAGTTCGGACGGCAGTTTAACCCAGGTTTGGGCATTTATAGTTGGGGTAATACCCTACTCCGACTTTTGTTTTTCATTGATGTGGAAGCACCACATGCGAGGGGGTTACATGTGGAGGATGATGATGACTACCGAGGTGTGTCTATGATGGAACAGATGCCTCCAGCTATCCCAAGACTCGTCTTATAAACGGGATGAGGGTTAGGGTTTACACGGATCCTAACCAACCTATCTCCGGGGAGCATCTTGGCTTTCACGCCAAGACGCTTCACATCCGCGTTGAGCACTACACGCTAGGATAGAGCTGCCGCCAGGCCACCGGGGCCTTGAGGTCGACCCAGTGTCGGGCTTCCCGGTCGATGGGCCACCCCCGATAGACTGTAACGTCAGTAGCCCCCGAGCTTACCCTTGCTTTCACGTCCGAAACACGGCATCATATAGTAGACTTGACCAATGGGTGGGAAGCGACTAAAGAATATAATGTATTTTTTCAGCAATTGTAAATCCAAACAAATTCTTAAAATGAATATATGAACTTTTGTGATCCACTGTTGGTTTATGCCTGCTTAATCATGCCTTGCATGACTATAGGCCTCCGGTCTATAGGCGCGCGACAGTTATCTCGCCTAGGCCCGGTCTCGGGGCGTGACCGTTAAAGTGGTATTAGAGCTTTAGGTTTTAGGTTGCCTGAGATAAATGGGTCGGTCGTAAATAAATTTATAACTAATTATCAACAAAAAAGTTCCTATTTCCACAAACTAGAAATATTTGTATATATTTTAGGCTCCTAGACTATAATAAGATCTTTTATTAGGGGTTGTATAAATTGATTCATGTAAAGTGTAGTTGTTTTGCATTGCCAATAGAAATTTAGCAAATTTTACAATGGTTACTTGTAATTAAACTCTAGCATGTTTTGTCACACGATATCAGACCGTTAAAGAAATATTTTATATAGTTTCTAGCTCTTGGTGACCAAATATTTCTTTTGCTGGACAGTGGAGTTAACCAGATGTAAAAGCTAAAACTCTCTATTTGGTTTGGTTGTTGGGATAGTAATTTTGTTTCACCAGCTAGTCAGAAAATTTAAATAATTTGGTTTTCATCCTTATTAATTCTTAGCCATACTTTAGAACAACTTTCACATGTATAGCTGAAATAGGTGTAACAAAAAAAATTCATAGTAAAATTTAGTTTTAAATTTCGAGGACAAAATTCTTATAAGGTGGGAAGGATCTAATAACCCAGATTTTGGGGTTATTATTTATTTTATGGTAATAGATAATTATTTTCTAATGATTTTATTATGTTAATAATTTTGGTTTGATAATAATGTAGTCGGATAAGAATAAGTACGTGCATTCATCTATGAATGAATTGGTGGAGAAGTAACCGTGAGAGAGAAATAGATGAATATAAATTTGCTTTGACTATTGTCAAGACCAGCAATGAATGTACTAGAGCACCGTTGGTTTGGGGAAATTAAAAATGAGGAATGGGAGTTGAGAGGTGAGGAGATTAAAAGTTCACTATTTGATTAGAGGGAATGGAGGTTTAAGTGGGAAGGGGAGTGGGAGTTAAGAAAACCAATTCCCATTCTTTTCCTCCCAAGGATACCCTGTTAATTTGTGAGCAGAATTTTATCCCACACTAATTCCCCTCTTATACCAAACAAGGGAATGAGAGTAAAAGCCTACTTGCCATGCCTAATCCCTCCACAAAAACCCTTATGGAAACACACATTCCCCTCTCGGAGTGGTTACCAAACAGGTTGTAGAAATAATACATGTGCATGCATGTAATAATGAGAAGGACAACACGGGATTCATGCTATAGAAAGTTGCTTGTACGTGCCATGCACAAGTGAGAAGAAAATATTACGTTAGCAGTACACGTAGCCGACCATTTTCTAGCGCTTAAAGACACATGCTCTTGATCCGGTTAGGAGGGAAAGTGCCCTTTTACCTTACCGTAGGGACAGTGACCAAGCGTTGGCCGAGGGGTCATTTTATCCTAGATATTTCTACCGTTCAACCGACGATCGGCTCCTATAAATAGGACACTCTTGTTGTTGGCTGGTGCAGCTCCAAACCACATCTCCAAGAGAAAACAAGAAGTGAGAAGATGAGAGAGTGAGAGAGAGAAGAGAGATGAAGAATTCATGCCTATGCCCGTGTTTGGAGGATATTTACAAAGCATCTAGGTCTGCTCGAGTGAAGAACAAAGCCATTCAAAGAATATTAGTATATGTACGACAATAGGATTTTTATACGATGGTGATGGGTTTATGAAAGTGCGTTATATCGAGTAAAGGGGGGTGAATAGGTGATTTTTATGAATTCTTCACTGGGGAATTTCAGGTGAGGAAATTCCTGAGTGAAGAACTACTTGCTTGCAGCAGAATAAGTACTCAGAAGTAAACATAACAGTGCATGAGCATGGTCTTCATGATGAAATGAAAACAAGCACAGAGTACAGAGAGCGTAGACATAGGATAACACAAGATAAAGACAAACAGACTGAAGAAATTGAACTGAGGAAATAGATAACGTCTTTAGTCAAAGTCTTCAAACAGATATGAACAAGCACACAACACAGAAATGAGGAAATAGAAGGGTTGAGGAATTGAAACCAGTTTGCTCGCTGAAGACAAGATTTGGTAGACCAGTTCCAACTGCTGTTGACAGTTGTACGTCTGGTTAGGGCGGCTAGGTATTTAAACCTGAGGACACACAGTCCCGGACACCCAGTCCTGAACACGCAGCTCAGGACACTCAGTCCTCACCGTATTCCCCTTGAGCTAAGGTCACACAGACCTCGCCCAATCACTCGTGGTAAGTCTTCAGGTGACTTCCAAACCTTCACAGACTTGGTCACTCGGCGATCCACAATTTCCTCTTGGATGCTCTAGACCATGACGCCTAACCGTCTGGAAGATGCACAGTCTTCAAAGGTAACAAGCGTCGGATCCACGCAGGATCAATCTCTTCAGTGATGCTCAATCACTTTGGGTTTGTAGGTGTTTGGGTTTGGGTTTTCCTCACTTGATGATTTTCACTCAAAGTCCTCGGAGGATGATGCTCTCAAATGACAAGTGTCAGTTTCTCCCGGAGCAGCCAACCAGCTAGTGGTTGTAGGGGGCGGCTATTTATAGCCTAGAGAGCAGCCCGACATGATAAGACATAGATGCCCTTCAATGATATGACCGTTAGGTGGGTAGATATTTTGGGACAGCTGGTGCATAGCACATCAATGGTCGGAATTTTGAGTATCAAATTCCTCAGGGCTATCATGTTCCTCACTGTGTAGGCAATCCGCACTGGCGAATTCCTAACTCCTCAGTCCGAAAAAATTCCTCAGAGACCAGAAGAACTTCGTCTCTGTCACTGAATAAATTGACTGAACTGTATGAGATTTCCAATGGCTTCACTCAAAGGGATTGGTAGGTGTAGGATTTGAGTTGAGCATCACTTGGAAATTTTTCCTTAGTATTTCCTCGACCCCCTTTAACAGTACGGTGTTTCCTATGACTCAAGAAAGAGAGAATGAAACTACAAAAACAAAAGTCTTCACGCTTCATGTTCCTCGAATGAATAGCAAGTCTTCAGGATCACACCAATTTCTTCACTTTCAAAGTCTTCAGAAAGTCTTCATAAATCCAAAGTCTTCAGTCGAAGAACTTCATTTTTAGGGGTTGACTTTCTCTGTAAATATCAAACTCCTCCTAGACTTATAGACCTGTGTACACTCACAAACGCATCAGTCCCTTAACCTATAAGTCTTCAATACACCAAAATCACTAAGGGGCACTAGATGCACTTACAATCTCCCCCTTTTTGGTGATTAATGACAATATAGGTTAAGTTTTCAATGGGGATAAACATATGAAGTGTAAATACTGAAATTGAGGAATTTGATTGCAAAATATATAAGAATTCCCCCTGAAGATGTGCATAGTGAGGAATTTGCTTTTGAAGCAATGCACACTTTGAAGAGTAGAATCATGGAGATCTCCCCCTAAATCTTGTAATTCATACACGCATTTAACATATAATATGAAGAATTTGAAATGGATGATGAAATATGGCGACTGATGTAATTCAGCATGCGTGCATTAACATTAATGAGGAATAAGCATGCAGAAAAACTCAGCAAAAGTATCAGACCACCATAGAGTTTAAGTTTACAACTCGATCCAGCAAAGTCTTCAAAAGAACGAGAGTTGTAACTTAGAAAAAAAACACCCATATAGGTAGACCCACTTGAAGACTAACTCAAATTTCTCCCCATTTGTCATCGAATGACCAAAAGGGTCAAAAAATGAGGACTAACGCCCCTGAAGAATATCAAGTTGATGGAGGAGCGCCAACATTATTGGGGTCGTTGGTTGTTGTAGGGCCTGCAGCAGTGTCGCCCAAGTCTTCAAACTCATCAGTGTCGCGGGATGAAGAATATGAGATGGCCACCAAGGAAGGAACTTTGACTTTCTTGAATTTCTTCGCTGGAGGAGCAGACCAATCAAAGTTCTCCTTGAGACCCATTTGCTTCAGATCTTCTTCACCATACAGATGTGATAAGATAGCCCAGGTGCGACCGAAAACTTCATGGAGGTAGTAATGGTTTTTCTTCACTGCATTATGTGTAGCAGTCATGTTGTGAAGAAGAGAACCAAACTGACGCTTAACCCATTTATGGTTTTGATCCACCTTCTAGTGAAGACTAAGAAGCAGCTCACGGTCAGTCATCACCCTGGGTGCTGTGGCTTGAGGATTTGGTTTGGATGCATGTGCAGCAGAATCATGAGTGGCAGAGTCATCATTGGTGGAATAAGATGCAGCTTTGGGAAAACTGACCATCCAATGGACGAATGCCTTCATCAATGATAGTAGGTGCCTTGCCCTTTTCAGCAGCTGAGGAATAAGTCTGCTTGAGGACTTCAATTGGGGGCAGGTAGCTGAGGTGATTCTGAAAGTCAGCCTTGTAGTTTAGTGAAGACCATGTTCTGAGGAATCTCATAATCCAAGGAGCATAAGGCTTCAACTCAAACGGAGAGAGTGCAACATTTGCCAGAGTCCTCATTAAGAAATCATGATAATTGACAGGAATGCCATGTATGATGTTGAATAGCAGATTCTTCATGATGCCAACAATTTCCTCATCAGACGAGTCGTGGCCTTTGATAGGACTCATTGTCCTCGTCAGAATGCGATAGACTGTTCTGGGCACATATAGCAATTCCTTCACGAGGAATTTGGTCCTTGGCGCTTGACCGGTCTTCAGGGGATTCATCAGCACTTGCATGTAATGGGCAGTGAGTTCAGGCTCCTGGTACAGACAGCGAGCTCCTTCAAGGGGTGGACTGATGGGCAGGGCGTCAAGTAATTCAGAGGCCGGTGCTTTATAATGAGTGTTATCGGTCATCCAGTCCAATACCCAAGTGATGATATCATCAGGATCACCTGTGATGTGCAGTGTAGTGTAGAACTGAAGAATAAGCTCTTCATTCCAATCAACAATATCAGAGCAAAAATTGAGGAGGCCTACGTCATGAAGCACATTGAGGATAGGAGAGAAGCAAGGCAGTGATTCCATGTCCACGTGAGGAATATGCTCGTGGTAAAAGACTTTATCCTTGTTGAAAAGCAATGAAGAATAGAAATTGGCCTGGCTGGCAGTCCAGAAGCGCTTCCTCCTAAGACGAGCAAAGTCATAAGGATTGTAGTCCGTAAAGAATACATGCTCGCCGAAGAAGTCATCAGCCTTGAATTTTTGCTTCTTTGAGAAGGGATCCTTTGGCTTGGGGTGAGGAGTGTCCGTCAATTGCTTCACAACCTCAGGGATCTCGATCTCAGGTTCCGCAGGCTGAGGAATTTCAGATTCTTCTTCAGTGGAAGCCTGGGACTTCAATTCTTCATTTACATTTTCTTCAGCACCAGTGGCTGGAATCTCTTCATGGACAAATGGTGTGGCACGAGGTTCTTCAGATCCCATTTGTACTTCAGTAGTGATAGGGGACCGAGGAATTTGTTGTGGGGGTGTGACAAAGGAGAATTGGGATGCTGACTTTCCAAAAAGTCGTCGTTCAACACTGGAGTTGTGCATCCAATGTCCACATCTTCGTCTTCATTCATTTCTTCAATGCCGGACTCTTCATCAGTGAACTGAGGCGTGGGCGATGAGACTATTGGGGTTGAAGGGATTGCATCCGCTTCAATTTCTTCATCCAACTGCTCTGAGGAAGCAGCAGAAGGAATGTCTTCATCAGATCTGCTTGGGATCACGTATTCTTCATCAAAAGGAACAAGGGCCTTTGATGGTATAGATGAGACAGGAACAACATCAATTGGATTTTCAAATGAGCTGGTCAGTGGCTTCATTTTCTTCGGAGCTGAAGAATCTGGTGCAGTTGATGCCTTCCTTTTCTTCATAGTTGCACGCTCTGCAGCCTTGGTCTTCTTCACATCTGATGCAGATGGAAGGATCGGAGATGGTGTAGGCGCAGGAGGAGCAGAGGAATTTGGTTCAAGATCTTTAGGCACAACTGATGCAGTTGTCCTGACTTCTTCATTTTCTCCAGGTGCAACACTAGTGGTTGCCTTGGCAATTTCTTCAGCGGTTGGAATGCAGTCATCAGCCCTGGTACTAGCATTTTCTTCAGCAGCCTAAGTATCATCAGCGGTGCTAGCGTTTTATTCAGTAGGCTGAGCAGATGCTTCAGCCTGAGAATTTTCTTGTTGCGTTGGGGCTGCAACATTGGAAGTGAACTATTCAGTTAGTTTCACAAAATGGACCTTGGCTCCCAGCCAATCAGCGCGGTATGCGTCAAATTCATGACTGAGTTTCTTGATCTCAGATTGAATAGTGACAAGTTCTTCAGTTGTCATAGAGGCAATGTTTTTCTTCAGGAAGCGCTCCTTTTTGTACTGCGCTTTCTTCAATTGCCTAGCCTTTTCAAATTTCCATTTTTCTTCCTGAATGAAGTGAGTCAACATATGACTTTGGCCAGGAGTCAGCTTGAAGTCAGGCATAGGAGTGTTGGGGTCCTTGTGCCAGAGATCAATGTAATCAAGGATCAATTTTGGATCCAAAAGCAGAGGCACACTTGTGCCTTTGGCTCTAGCGGCCTTGAGTTGCCTGTCCCTGATGATTTCAGCAAGTTCTTCATCATCACCTTCGTCTTCATCAGACGACACTTGAAAGACGACCTGCTTCTTGTGAGGACTTGGTCGAGAGCCTCGTCCAGCAGTGGCCTTTGTCTTCAGCAGAGAGGGGTCAGTTGATGAATTTGGTGCAGCTGAAGAACTAGCAGAAGCTCCTGAGGCAATAAAGATGCCTGTTGTCCTTTGACACGTGGCGAGATGCACAGGTGCTGAGAATTTTGACGGAGGAGCTGAGGACTTTGGAGGAGTTGGTGTTGTTGGAAATATGCCCTAGAGGCAATAATAAAAGCATTATTATTATATTTCCTTGTTCATGATAATTGTCTTTATTCATGCTATAATTGTGTTATCCGGAAATCGTAATACATGTGTGAATAACAGACACCAACATGTCCCTAGTGAGACTCTAGTTGACTAGCTCATTGATCAACAGATAGTCATGGTTTCCTGAATATGGACATTGGATGTCATTGATAACGATATCACATCATTGGGAGAATGATGTGATGGACAAGACCCAATCCTAAACATAGCACAAGATCGTATAGTTCGTTTGCTACAGTTTTCCAATGTCAAGTATCTTTTCCTTAGACCATGAGATTGTGTAACTCCCGGATACCGTAGGAGTGCTTTGGGTATACCAAACGTCACAACGTAACTGGGTGACTATAAAGGTAGACTACGGGTATCTCCGAAAGTGTCTGTTGGGTTGACATGGATCAAGACTGGGATTTGTCACTCCGTGTGACGGAGAGGTATCACTGGGCCCACTCGGTAATGCATCATCATAATGAGCTCAAAGTGACCAAGTGTCTGGTCACGGGATCATGCATCACGGTACGAGTAAAGTGACTTGCCGGTAACGAGATTGAACAAGGTATTGGGATACCGACGATCGAATCTCGGGCAAGTAACATATCGATTGACAAAGGGAATTGCGTACGGGATTGATTGAATCCTTGACATCGTGGTTCATCCGATGAGATCATCGTGGAGCATGTGGGAGCCAACATGGGTATCCAGATCCCGCTGTTGGTTATTGACCGGAGAGTCGTCTCGGTCATGTCTGCTTGTCTCCCGAACCCGTAGGGTCTACACACTTAAGGTTCGGTGACGCCAGGGTTGTGAAGATATGTATATGCAGTAACCCGAATATTGTTCGGGGTCCCGGATGATATCCCGGACGTCACGAGGAGTTCCGGAATGGTCCGGAGGTAAAGAATTATATATAGGAAGTGTTGTTTCGGCCATCGGGACAAGTTTCGGGGTCACCGGTATTGTACCGGGACCACCGGAAGGGTCCCGGGGGTCCACCGGGTGGGGCCACCTATCCCGGAGGGCCCCATGGGCTGAAGTGGGAGGGAACCCAGCCCATAGTGGGCTGGGGTGCCAACCCCCCAAGGGCCCATGCGCCTAGGGTTGGGGGGAAACCCTAAAGGGGGCGCCCCCTTGCTTGGGGGGCAAGCCCCCCACCCCTTGGCCGCCGCCCCCCCTAGTAGATGCCATCTACTAGGGCCGCGCCCCCCTGGCACCCCTATATATAGTGGGGGAGAGGAGGTACTTCATACCCAGCCCCTGGCGCCTCCCTCTCTCCCCATTACGTCTCTCTTCCTCGTAGTATAGGCGAAGCCCTGCTACTGTGACGCCCTGCATCCACCACCACGCCGTCGTGCTGCTGGATCTTCGTCAACATCTCCTTTCCCCTTGCTGGATCAATAAGGAGGAGACGTCTCCCGTCCCGTACGTGTGTTGAACGCGGAGGTGCCGTCCGTTCGGCGCTTGGTCATCGGTGATTTGGATCACGTCGTGTTCGACTACATCATCACCGTTCTTTTGAACGCTTCCGTGCGCGATCTACAAAGGTATGTAGATGCATCCAATGACTCGTTGCTAGATGAACTCCTAGATGATCTTGGTGAAACGAGTAGGAAATTTTTTGTTTTCTGCAACGTTCCCCAACAGTGGTATCAGAGCTAGGTCTATGCGTAGTTCTTCTTGCGCGAGTAGAACACAATTAGTTGTGGGCGTAGATTTGTCAACTTTCTTGCCGTTACTAGTCTTTTCTTGCTTCAGCGGTATTGTGGGATGAAGCGGCCCGGACCAACCTTACACGTACGCTTACGTGAGACCGGTTCCACCGACTAACATGCACTCGTTGCATAAGGTGGCTGGCGGGTGTCTGTCTCTCCCACTTTAGTTGGAGCGGATTCGATGAACAGGGTCTTTATGAAGGGTAAATAGAAGTTGACAAATCACGTTGTGGCTTTAACGTAGGTAAGAAGACGTTCTTGCTAGAACCCTAATTCAGCCACGTAAAACTTGCAACAACAATTAGAGGACGTCTAACTTGTTTTTGCAGCAAGTGGTTTGTGATATGATATGGCCAAAGTTGTGATGAATGATGAATTATCTATATGTGATGTATGAGATGTTCATGCTATTGTAATAGGAATCACGACTTGCATGTCGATGAGTATGACAACCGGCAGGAGCCATAGGAGTTGTCTTTATTCTTTTATATGACCTGCGTGTCATCGAGAAACGCCATGTAAATTACTTTACTTTATTGCTAAACGTGTTAGCCATAGTAGTAGAAGTAATTGTTGGCGAGCAACTTCATGGAGACACAATGATGGAGATCATGATGATGGAGATCATGGTGTCAAACCGGTGACAAGATGATCATGGAGCCCCAAGATGGAGATCAAAGGAGCTATGTGATATTGGCCATATCATGTCACGTTAATTATTTTGATTACATGTGATGTTTATCATGTTTTGCATCTTGTTTACTTAGAACGACGGTAGTAAATAAGATGATCCCTCATAACAATTTCAAGAAGTGTTCTCCCTGACTGTGCACCGTTCCTAAAGTTCATCGTTTCTAAGCACGCCGTGATGATCGGGTGTGATGGATCCTTACGTTCACATACAACGGGTGTTGACGAGCCTAGCATGTACAGACATGGCCTCGGAACACATGCAAAACACTTAGGGTTAACTTGACGAGCCTAGCATGTACAGACATGGCCTGGAACACAGAAGACCGAAAGGTCGAGCATGAGTCGTATAGAAGATACGATCAACATGAAGATGTTCACCGACGTTGACTAGTCCGTCTCACGTGATGATCGGACACGGCCTAGTCAAATCGGATCATGTAATACTTAGATGACTAGAGGGATGTCTAATCTAAGTGGGAGTTCATTAATAATTTGATTAGATGAACTTAATTATCATGAACTTAGTCTAAAATCTTTGCAATATGTCTTGTAGATCAAATGGCCAACGTAGTCCTCAACTTCAACGCGTTCCTAGAGAAAACCAAGCTGAAAGACGATGGCAGCAACTATACGGACTGGGTCCGGAACCTGAGGATCATCCTCATAGCTGCCAAGAAAGATTATGTCCTACAAGCACCGCTAGGTGATCCACCCGTCCCACAGAACCAAGATGTTATGAACGCTTGGCAGACACTGTTGACGACTACTCCCTCGTTCAGTGCGGCATGCTTTACAGCTTAGAGCCGGGGCTCCAAAAGCGTTTTGAGAGACATGGAGCATATGAGATGTTCGAAGAGCTGAAAATGGTTTTTCAAGCTCATGCCCGGATCGAGAGATATGAAGTCTCCGATAAGTTCTTCAGCTGTAAGATGGAGGAAAATAGTTCTGTCAGTGAGCACATACTCACTATGTCTGGGTTGCATAACCGCTTGTCTCAGCTGGGAGTTAATCTCCCGGATGACGCGGTCATTGACAGAATCCTCCAGTCGCTTCCACCAAGCTACAAGAGCTTTGTGATGAACTTCAACATGCAGGGGATGCAGAAGACCATTCCTGAGTTGTTCTCAATGCTGAAATCAGTGGAGGTAGAAGTCAAGAAGGAGCATCAAGTGTTGATGGTCAATAAAACCACTAAGTTCAAGAAAGGCAAGGGTAAAAAGAATTTCAAGAAGGACGGCAAGGAAGTTGCCGCGCCCGGCAAGCAAGCTGCCGGGAAGAAGCCAAAGAATGGACCCAAGCCTGAGACGAAGTGCTTTTATTGCAAAGGGAAGGGTCACTGGAAATGGAACTGCCCCAAATACTTAGCGGACAAGAAGGCCGGTAACACCAAAGGTATATTTGATATACATGTAATTGATGTGTACCTTACCAGTACTCGTAGTGACTCCTGGGTATTTGATACCGGTGCCGTTGCTCATATTTGTAACTCACAGCAGGAGCTGCGGAATAAACGGAGACTGGCAAAGGACGAGGTGACGATGCGCGTCGGGAATGGTTCCAAGGTTGATGTGATCGCCGTCGGCACGCTGCCTCTGCATTTACCTACGGGATTAGTTTTAAACCTCAATAACTGTTATTTAGTGCCAGCTTTGAGCATGAACATTGTATCGGGATCTCGTTTAATTCGAGATGGCTACTCATTTAAATCTGAGAATAATGGTTTTTCCATTTATATGAGAGATATGTTTTATGGTCATGCTCCTTTGGTGAATGGTTTATTCTTAATGAATCTCGGGCGTATTACTACACATGTTCATAATGTGAGTACCAAAAGATGTAAGGTTGATAATGATAGTCCCACATACTTGTGGCACTGCCGCCTTGGTCACATAGGTGTCAAACGCATGAAGAAGCTCCATGCAGATGGACTTTTAGAGTCTCTTGATTATGAATCATTTGACACGTGCGAACCATGCCTCATGGGTAAAATGACCAAGACTCCATTCTCAGGGACAATGGAGCGAGCAACCAACTTATTGGAAATCATACATACTGATGTGTGCGGTCCAATGAGTGTTGGGGCTCGCGGTGGCTATCGTTATGTTCTCACCCTCACTGATGACTTGAGTAGATATGGATATGTCTACTTAATGAAACACAAGTCTGAAACCTTTGAAAAGTTCAAGGAATGTCAGAGTGAGGTTGAGAATCAACGTGACAGGAAAATCAAGTTTCTACGATCAGATCGTGGAGGAGAATACTTGAGTCACGAATTTGGCACACACTTAAGAAAATGTGGAATAGTTTCACAACTCACGCCGCCTGGAACACCTCAGCGTAACGGTGTGTCCGAACGTCGTAATCGCACTCTATTGGATATGGTGCGGTCTATGATGTCTCTTACTGATTTACCGCTATCCTTTTGGGGCTATGCTTTAGAGATTGCCGCATTCACTTTAAATAGGGCTCCGTCGAAATCCGTTGAGACGACACCGTATGAATTATGGTTTGGGAAGAAACCTAAGCTGTCGTTTCTAAAAGTTTGGGGATGCGATGCTTATGTCAAGAATCTTCAACCTGAAAAGCTCGAACCCAAGTCGGAAAAATGCGTCTTCATAGGATACCCAAAAGAAACTATTGGGTACACCTTCTACCTCAGATCCGAAGGCAAGATCTTTGTTGCCAAGAATGGGTCCTTTTTAGAGAAAGAGTTTCTCTCGAAAGAAGTAAGTGGGAGGAAAGTAGAGCTTGATGAAGTATTACCTCTTGAACCGGTAAATGGCGCAACTCAAGAAAATGTTCCTGAGGTGCCTGCACCGACTAGAGAGGAAGTTAATGATAATGATCAAGATACTTCTGATCAAGCTCCTACTGAAATTCGAAGGTCCACAAGGACACTTTCCGCACCAGAGTGGTACGGCAACCCTGTCTTGAAAATCATGTTGTTAGACAACGGTGAACCTTCGAACTATGAAGAAGCGATGGCGGGCCCGGATTCCGACAAATGGCTAGAAGCCATGAAATCCGAGATAGGATCCATGTATGAAAACGAAGTATGGACTTTGACTGACTTGCCCGTTGAACGGCGAGCCATAGAGAATAAATGGATCTTTAAGAAGAAGACAGACGCGGATGGTAATGTGACCATCTATAAAGCTCGACTTGTCGCTAAGGGTTATCGACAAGTTCAAGGGGTTGACTACGATGAGACTTTCTCGCCGGTAGCGAAGCTGAAGTCCGTCCGAATCATGTTAGCAATTGCCGCATTCTACGATTATGAGATATGGCAAATGGACGTCAAAACGGCATTGCTTAATGGTTTCCTTAAGGAAGAATTGTATATGATGCAGCCGGAAGGTTTTGTCGATCCTAAGAATGCTGACAAGGTGTGCAAGCTCCAACGCTCGATTTATGGGCTGGTGCAAGCATCTCGGAGTTGGAACATTCGCTTTGATGAGATGATCAAAGCGTTTGGGTTTACACAGACTTATGGAGAAGCCTGTGTTTACAAGAAAGTGAGTGGGAGCTCTGTAGCATTTCTCATATTATATGTAGATGACATACTTTTAATGGGAAATGATATAGAACTCTTGGACAGCATCAAGGCCTACTTGAATAAGAGTTTTTCAATGAAGGACCTTGGAGAAGCTGCTTATATATTAGGCATCAAAATCTATAGAGATAGATCGAGACGCCTCATAGGTCTTTCACAAAGCACATACCTTGATAAGATATTGAAGAAGTTCAATATGGATCAATCCAAGAAGGGGTTCTTGCCTGTATTACAAGGTATGAAATTGAGCTCAGCTCAATGTCCGACCGCGGCAGAAGATATAGAAGAGATGAGCGTCATCCCCTATGCATCAGCCATAGGTTCTATTATGTATGCCATGCTGTGTACCAGACCTGATGTTAACCTTGCCGTTAGTTTGGTAGGAAGGTACCAAAGTAATCCCGGCAAGGAACACTGGACAGCGGTCAAGAATATCCTGAAGTACCTGAAAAGGACTAAGGAAATGTTTCTCGTTTATGGAGGTGACGAAGAGCTCGTCGTAAAGGGTTACGTCGACGCTAGCTTCGACACAGATCTGGATGACTCTAAGTCACAAACCGGATACGTGTATATTTTGAATGGTAGGGCAGTAAGCTGGTGCAGTTGCAAGCAAAGCGTCGTGGCGGGATCTACATGTGAAGCGGAGTACATGGCGGCCTCGGAGGCAGCACATGAAGCAATATGGGTGAAGGAGTTCATCACCGACCTAGGAGTCATACCCAATGCATCGGGGCCGATCAAGCTCTTCTGTGACAACATTGGAGCTATTGCTCTTGCCAAGGAGCCCAGGTTTCACAAGAAGACAAGGCACATCAAGCGTCGCTTCAACTCCATTCGTGAAAATGTTCAAGATGGAGACATAGAGATTTGTAAAGTACATACGGACCTAAATGTAGCGGATCCGTTGACTAAACCTCTCCCTAGAGCAAAACATGATCAACACCAGAATTCCATGGGTGTTCGATTCATCACAATGTAACTAGATTATTGACTCTAGTGCAAGTGGGAGACTGTTGGAAATATGCCCTAGAGGCAATAATAAAAGCATTATTATTATATTTCCTTGTTAATGATAATTGTCTTTATTCATGCTATAATTGTGTTATCCGGAAATCGTAATACATGTGTGAATAACAGACACCAACATGTCCCTAGTGAGCCTCTAGTTGACTAGCTCGTTGATCAACAGATAGTCATGGTTTCCTGACTATGGACATTGGATGTCATTGATAACGAGATCACATCATTGGGAGAATGATGTGATGGACAAGACCCAATCCTAGACATAGCACAAGATCGTATAGTTCGTTTGCTACAGTTTTCCAATGTCAAGTATCTTTTCCTTAGACCATGAGACCGTGTAACTCCCGGATACCGTAGGAGTGCTTTGGGTATACCAAACGTCACAACGTAACTGGGTGACTATAAAGGTAGACTACGGGTATCTCCGAAAGTGTCTGTTGGGTTGACATGGATCAAGACTGGGATTTGTCACTCCGTGTGACGGAGAGGTATCACTGGGCCCACTCGGTAATGCATCATCATAATGAGCTCAAAGTGACCAAGTGTCTGGTCACGGGATCATGCATCACGGTACGAGTAAAGTGACTTGCCGGTAACGAGATTGAACAAGGTATTGGGATACCGACGATCGAATCTTGGGCAAGTAACATATCGATTGACAAAGGGAATTGCATACGGGATTGATTGAATCCTTGACATCGTGGTTCATCCGATGAGATCATCGTGGAGCATGTGGGAGACAACATGGGTATCCAGATCCCGCTATTGGTTATTGACCGGAGAGTCGTCTCGGTCATGTCTGCTTGTCTCCCGAACCCGTAGGGTCTACACACTTAAGGTTCGGTGACGCTAGGGTTGTGAAGATATGTATATGCAGTAACCCAAATATTGTTCGGGGTCCCGGATGAAATCCCGGACGTCACGAGGAGTTCCGGAATGGTCCGGAGGTAAAGAATTATATATAGGAAGTGCCGTTTCGGCCATCGGGACAAGTTTCGGGGTCACCGGTATTGTACCGGGACCACCGGAAGGGTCCTGGGGGTCCACCGGGTGGGGCCACCTATCCCGGAGGGCCCCATGGGCTGAAGTGGGAGGGAACCCAGCCCATAGTGGGCTGGGGCGCCAACCCCCCAAGGGCCCATGCGCCTAGGGTTGGGGGGAAACCCTAAAGGGGGCGCCCCCTTGCTTGGGGGGCAAGCCCCCCACCCCTTGGCCGGCGCCCCCTAGTAGATGCCATCTACTAGGGCCGGCGCCCCCTTGGCACCCCTATATATAGTGGGGGAGAGGAGGGACTTCATACCCAGCCCCTGGCGCCTCCCTCTCTCCCCGTTACGTCTCTCTTCCTCGTAGTATAGGCGAAGCCCTGCTACTGTGACGCCCTGCATCCACCACCACACCGTCGTGCTGCTGGATCTTCGTCAACCTCTCCTTTCCCCTTGCTGGATCAAGAAGGAGGAGACGTCTCCCGTCCCGTACGTGTGTTGAATGCGGAGGTGCCATCCGTTCGGCGCTTGGTCATCAGTGATTTGGATCACGTCGTGTTCGACTACATCATCACCGTTCTTTTGAACGCTTCCGTGTGCGATCTACAAAGGTATGTAGATGCATCCAATGACTCGTTGCTAGATGAACTCCTAGATGATCTTGGTGAAACGAGTAGGAAAATTTTTGTTTTCTGCAACGTTCCCCAACAGGTGTGGCTTGAGGAATTGGTCGTGAGGTCTTTGAAGAATCTGGCCGTGAGGGCATTGCTGAGGAACTTGGCAGTGAGGGCATTGGGGTTGAAGCACTTGGCTTATGAGCTAGCTTCTTTTGCATGTCCTTCTTTGGCTTGCTTGCAGAGGCCTCAGCAGTGGCAACAGCAGCAACAGAGTCTTCATTAAATTTCCTCACTGCTTCCTTAGCTACTCTGGCTAGCTTGGCATGGTGCTTGGCCCATTCATCAGGATAATCCTCACCATGCTTGAGGCTGGTGGAATTAGCTACTCACCAGGTGCCAACGGAGGTCTTGGGCATGGAGGATTAAGAGCGAATTTCTTCATATACTTGGGAGTAACATATCTGTATTCCCTCCATTCCTGTGCCCATCTCCTCTCTATCCTTTGGATGCGCACTTTGCGCTCATTCTTAGTTTCCTTTTCATGGCTGGCCTCATCAAGAGTGCAATAATCCTTGTATATATCCTCAGGGATTTCAAACGCAGTGTTGACTTCCAGCTTCTTTTCTCCCTTCTGAGGTTTCTTGCCATCTGCCATTTTCTTCAGCTGAGGGTTTTGAACGATTGAGTTCTCTGAAGAGGTATGCAACTTTTCTTCGAGGAACGCTGCAAATGAGTTAAGTTGATGAGAACCTAATGATTCAACAGCGGATATGTGTACCTGTGAACAGAGTATAGTTGCGAGGAATTTGGAGAGGTCATATGCGTTCTCAGAAGATTTTGCAATAAGAACAAGTTTGAGGAATTTGACCGGATGAATCTTGGGGAATTTCACTAAGCGTTCTTTGACTTAGGTTCCAGAGTTGTATAGATTTAAAAATCCACACAATTGAGGAATCTTGAAGAAAAATTTGCTTAGAGAAACAGATCAACAACACATGATATGTGAGGTGTCCAGTGTGTGAGGATTTGAAGAAAAAACCTGAAAGAACATGCGGTGCCCCCATGTTTGGTTTTGGAAATTGATGACAATCTCTATTGACTAATGGTTGCCTTGAGTTTGAAGGTTTTGTCCATAGGCTTTTCTTGGAGTACATGTGTTGGTTTCAAGAAAAGTTTGTGTCGACCAAGGTGCTATTCAAGGAATTATCCAAAGATTGGTCATTTGAGAGTTGAGCTTATTGCAAGCATGTCTTGAAGAAGAAGATTGTGTGATCATTCATGTTTACCTTCAAGACATCATCCAAACGAAGAGAGTTGGAAAGATTCAAGGTTGATCAAGACTAAGTCAAGAGTGAATCAAGTTGATCAACTCACAAAGCATAGAAGATGTACCGAGAGGGATCAAGTGATCCCATGGTTTGGTAAGCATTGTCCATTGTGCTTTGTGTACTAACTCATGGTCTATGTGAGATTTCTACGTGGGGTTAGGTACATGTTCATGGGCTTGTGTCAAGAGGAAGATATCTCTCAACCCATGGAGAGGATGACATCAAGTGGTGATCGTCATCAAGATTGCCGTGTGCAAGCTCAAGTGGATCATCGCGAAGAGATCAAGTGCTTGAAGCTTGCCGGCCATTGTGGTGATAATGGACTTGTGAAGATGTGCCGAAGAGTGGCTCACCCATAGTGATCTATGGGGGAGCAATCATCTAGTCTTCATCGTGCCAACACAATCAAGAAAGGTGGTCCAACTTGAGGAAGTCGAGATCGTCATCATCTAGCTCAAGTGGACCATGTGCAAGGCAAAGGTTTTCCCTTGATAGGTTTTCTATTTTACCGGTCTCATGATGGTAGTTGGGAGACCGGGTTATAGGATCGATTGCCGTACTATCAAGGGGGGCTCTCGATGAGTAGCTTGATCGTATTGTTCGTAGAGAGCTCAAACCATTGCATCCTTGCATCATCTTTCTTGGTTCTTGTTTGGTTCTCTTTGTGAGTCTTAGAGCTTATGGCCATCTTGATGACAAGCTTGAGTTCATCTAAAACGGAGTTCGCATGCTTCTTCTATGATGTTTTCGATGTTGGAGGTTTTGTCGGTTCTTCTCGGTTGGAGGTTTCACTCCTCTATTTGTTGGCATTCCTCCCCTGCCTCTTCTTACTATAACCAGTCGCTGTTTTGATGCTACTCATCGTCTTGTTTTCAACAAGCTTGATTTTGCTCAATTCGGAGCTCATATGCAGAAGTTATGGCAGTTCTGATTTTCTTGAGTGTGGTTTTTGTCAGGGTCCCAGCGGTAGTACCGTGGTACCCAGCGGTAGACCGCTGAGGAGTCACAAGCGGCAGTACCGCTCCGCAGCGGTAGTACCGCTCCTCGGAGCGGTAGTACCGCTTGATGGTCTCAGCAGTAGTACCGTTGCGGCTCCGTGCTCCTACCGCCTCGACTCGAGTGTGCTTTTTCTCGTGTCGGGTTTTGCGGCACTTGCTGCGGTAGTAGTGGCGGTAGTACCGCTTATTAACGGTAGTACCGCCCTACCTCCACGGTAGTATCGCTCTGGGTCCCAGCCCCAGCCCCTTTTCTTCTGGCGCGGCAGTACCGCCCTGCCTCCGCGGTAGTACCGCTCTCTGCGGGGCTGAGTGGGGGATAACGGTTGGATTTTCCCCCTCCTATAAAAGGGGGTCTTCTTCCCCTTTGAACCTTATCTTTTGAGCTCATGTTCTTCCCCCATTGTTGACCTTCTTCGAGCTTGCTAACTCTCAATACCTCCATGGATTCTTGCTAGTTTTTGAGGGAAAAGAGAGAGGAGATCTAGATCCACATTTCCACCAATCACTTTCTCCTCTATGTGAGGGGAACCCCTTGGATCTAGATCTTGGAGTTCTTGGTGTTCTCTTTCTTGTTCTTCCTCTCATTTTCCTCCCTAGCGTTAGTTGCTTCGGTGGGATTTGAGAGAGAAGGACTTGGGCACTCCATGTGCCCTTGCCATTGCATTTGGTGCATCGGTTTGAGTTCTCCACGTGATACGTGGAAGTTACAAGTTGAGAAGCTTATTACTCTTGGGTGCTTGGTACCCTTGAGCTTGTTCCTCTTGGGTGCTTGGGCGCCCTAGACGGTTGTTGGTGTTCGGAGCTCAATCATTGTGGTGCAAAGCTCCGGGTAAGCATCGGGGTCTCCAATTAGGTTGTGGAGATCGCCCCGAGCAATTTGACGGGTACCGGTGACCGCCCCCAAGGGTTGCCAAAGTGTACGGGTTCGGTGACCGCCCCCAAGGGTTGCCATTTGTACGGGTTCGGTGACCGCCCTCAAGGGTCCCTTAGTGGAATCACGGCATCTTGCATTGTGCGAGAGCGTGAGAAGATTACGGTGGCCCTAGTGGCTTCTTGGGGAGCATTGTGCCTCCACACCGCTCCAAACGGAGATTAGCATCCGCAAGGGTGTGAACTTCGGGATACATCGTCGTCTCCGCGTGCCTCGGTTATCTCTTGCCTGAGCCCCTTTACTTATGCACTTTACTTTGTAATAGCCAAATTGTTTCTTGTCATATATCTTGCTATCACATAGTTGCTTATCTTGCTTAGCATAAGTTGTTGGTGCACATAGGTGAGCCTAGTTGTTTTAGGTTTTGTGCTTGACAAATTAACCGCTAGGTTTATTCCGCATTTGTTCAAGCCTAAACCGTAATTATTTTAAAATGCCTATTCACCCCCCCTCTAGGCGACATCCACGATCTTTCAAAACCTTTTGAAGATTTGAAGAAAACATCTGAATCAACAAGGGTAGTAAAAATAACTTTAATTTACCCTGGACAAAGAACACGACGAACTAGGAAGTGTAGATTTGAAGCTCATCGGTTCAGATCTTCCACGCCCTAACTTGGCTGAGGAAGACAACTACAACAGCGGCGGAGTGAAGAAATCCTCCGGCGTGAGTACGGTGGCGACGAAGTCGAGGCAGTGAAGCTCTTCCTCACTAGCGACGATGGAAGTAACGACGACTCTAGGGTTTGAGAGCTCGAGCGAGGGAGGGAGGTCGAGGGGAGTAAAAGTGAAGTGAGGAAGGGAGAGGGGTATTTATAGCCGAAGTGAAAAATTGCTCGCCCGAGGAAATAGGACGAATGTGTCCCTGACCCTCCTCATTCGCTTGATGTGTGTCACCCACGTACTGAGAGGTAACGATTGTGTCCGATCGTGGGTGAATAGGATAAGTATTATCATGGAATGTGTAAAGATTTGAGAGGCAAAGGCCGAAAATTCAGATAAGATAAGTTTAAAGTTCCGTTCGCAATTTCTTCAGCTGACAAGGACATAGTGAAGATTTTGTACGAGTTTCAATAGAACGCACATGAAGAATTTGTGAATAGACTGGGTTGAGTTTAGCATAGAGGGGGAAAGGGTCCGATCACATTCACTTACAGAACAAGCAACTTGAAGAAATAGCAATAAGTGAATGTTGTAGAGGACATAAACTCATATATATATATATATATAGCCAATGAAGAAAAACGACGGAAATGATGAAGACAATGCAAGTTGAAAAACAACAGAGGAATTTCAAAGCAAAATAAACAACTCAAATTGAATATTTTCAACTTTTGGTGGTGGCGTGACCCACCGTATAAGAATGATGATTTCAGACATCGCGTACAATTGTCATAGGGTTCTGAGAATCAAATTCTTTGTTAATTTCTTCACACTTAGAGTGTTATTCTTCATTGATGAAGAAAAATGTTTCTTCATGTGTTGCACATCTAAGTCATCAATTTTGCATAAGTGTTAGGATGAGTGTCCTTTTCAAAGAACATTCGAAGATTCTAGGATATTTAGCTCACACCGCAACTTGCTAAATCTCTTCTCATCCAAGGGCTTAGTGAAGATATCGGCTAGCTATTCTTCAGCCTTCACATGCTCAATAGAGATGTCGCCCTTCAACACATGATCACGAAGAAAATGATGATGAATCTGAATGTGCTTTGTCTTTGAGTGCTGAACTGGGTTATGAGTAATCTTGATGGCACTCTCATTGTCACAGTAGAGTGGCACATTCTTCACGTTGATGCCATAGTCCTTGAAAGTTTCCTTCATCCATAGCAGTTGAGCACAGCAAGAACCAGCAGCAATGTACTCAGCTTCAGCAGTAGACAGTGATACACAGTTCTGTTTCTTCAAGGACCAACAGACCAAGGATCGTCCGAGGAAATGGCATGTGCCAGATGTTGACTTGCGGTCCACACCATCACCAGCATAGTCAGAGTCTGAATATCCAATGAGATCAAAAGCCGAGCCCTTGGGATACCATAATCCAAGTGTTGGTGTGTGAGCTAGATATCGAAGAATATGCCTCACAGCCTTGTGGTGTGATTCCTTCGGTGTAGCTTGAAATCGGGCACACATGCAAACACTAAGCATAATATCTGCCTAGATGCACATAAGTACAATAAAGAACCAATCATGGAGTGGTATACTTTTGATCAAAGTCAATACTATTTTCATCAGTGCATAGATGGCCATTTGTGGGCATAGGGATTTTGAATCCTTTGCAATCTTGCATGTCGAATTTCCTCAGTACATCCTTGAGGTATTTCTCCCGAGATATCAATATGCCATTGCGCTGTTGACGAATCTGAAGACCTAAGAATAATTTCAATTCTCCCATCATAGACATTTTGTATTCTTCACTCATCATATAGGCAAATTCATCACTGTAACGTTGGTCAGTATAGCCAAAAATGATATCATCAACATAAATTTGGCACACAAACAATCCACCATCATAAGATTTAGTGAAAAAAGTTGGGTCAAGTGAACCGGGTTTGAAGCCTTTCTTCATGAGGAATTCCTTCAAAGTATCATACCACACCCGTGGGGCCTGCTTGAGGCCATAGAGGGCCTTATTGAGTTTGAAGACTTTGTCAGGATGCTTTGGATCTTCAAAACCCGGGGGCTGAGCAACATATATTTCTTCCTCAAGCTTACCATTGAGGAATGCACTTTTCACATCCATTTGATATAAGATGATATCATGATGGTTAGCATAAGCAAGTAATATGCGAATAGCTTCAAGTCTAGCAATAGGTGCAAATTTTTTATTGAAATCAATTCCTTCAACCTGTGTGTAGCCTTGAGCTACAAGCCGTGCCTTATTCCTCACCACAAGGCCATTTTCATCTTGCTTGTTGCGGTAGATTCACTTTGTGCCGATGATGTTGTGCTTGCGAGGATCCGGACGTTTGACCAGTTCCCAGAAGTTGTTGAGCTCGAATTGATGTAATTCCTCTTGCATAGCTTGAATCCACTCAGGCTCTAGAAATGCTTCATCTACCTTAGTGGGCTCTGTGATAGAGACAAAAGCAAAGTTCCCACAAAAGTTAGATAAATGTGAAGCTCTTAAGCGTGTAAGAGGACCTGGAATGTTGATGTCGCTGATGATTTTCTCAATTTACACTTCATTTGCAACGCGAGGATGAGCGGGTTGTCGTTGAGGAATCTGATCAGTATTTTCTTCAGCACCATTTTCCTCAGGTGCATCAGCATGACGTTCTTCATGTTCTGGAATGACTTCTTCAGCTGATTCTTCGGTAGGAATGACATCCTCAGTAGCCTTGAACTTAATAGATTCCTCATGAGGTATTTAATTTGTCACAGGAGGTAGGTGCTCTCTTTGTGAGCCATTAGTCTCATCGAACCGCACATCTACAGTTTCAACAACCTTGTGGTGATAGGTGTTGAAGACTCTGTAGGTGTGTGAGTCTTTACCCTAACCGAGCATAAAACCTTCATGTGCTTTCGGTGCAAATTTAGAATTGTGATGAGGATCTCTAATCCAACATTTTGCACCGAAGACTTTGAAATAACCCACATTGGGTTTCTTGTCGGTGAGGAGTTCATATGCACTCTTCTTGAAGAATTTGTGAAGATATACCCTGTTGATGATGTGGCACGCAGTATCAATTGCCTCAGGCCAAAAGCAAGGAGGCGTCTTGGACTCATCAAGCATAGTGCGGGCCATCTCAACAAGAGTCCTGTTCTTGCACTCCACGATGCCATTTTGCTGAGGAGTATAAGGAGCAGATAACTCATGAGTAGTACCAAGTTCATCAAGATAGTCATCAAGACCAGTGTTCTTGAACTCAGTTCCATTATCACTTCTGATGTGCTTGATTTTCACACCAAAGTTGGTTGAAGCCCTCGAGGAAAATCATTTGAAGACTACCTGTACTTCAGTTTTGTAAGTGAGGATATGCACCCATGTATATCGAGAATAATCATCAACAATGACAAAGCCATATAAAGATGCAGCATTAGTAAATGTGGCATAGTGAGTAGGGCCAAAGAGATCCATGTGAAGCAATTCAAATGGTCGAGTAGTAGTCATGATAGTCTTTGCTGGATGCTTGGCCTTGGTCATATTTCCAGCTTCACAGGCTCCACACAAATGGTCCTTGAGGAATTTGACACCCTTGATGCCAATGACATGCTTCTTCTTCGCGAGCGTATGCAGATTCCTCATGCCAGCATGACCAAGTCATCGATGCCATAGCCAGCCTTCTGAAGCTTTTGCAAGTAGACATGTAGCAGGTTGTGGTTCTATAGATAAATCAACAATATACAAATCTCCTCTCCTAAAGCCTTCGAAGACTTTGGAATTGTCAGCTTCCATGATCAGAACACAACGATACTTGCCAAATACAACAACCATATCAATATCACAAAGCATTGAGACAGACATGAGGTTGAACCCTAAGGACTCGACAAGCATGACTTTGTCCATGTGTCGATCCTTTGAGATTGCAACCTTACCTAGACCCAATACCTTGCTTTTGCCTTTGTCAGCGTAGGTGATATGCTTCAGATGTGATGGAGATAAAGCAGAGTCCATCAATAAGCTCCTGTCACTAGTCATGTGATTTGTACATCCACTATCGAGGACCCACTCAGTGGCTTTGGGTTGATCATCCTGCAGATGAATTAGTGCAACTTACGAACTCATATACTTCAGTAGTGAAGAATATGGTATCAATTTCATCAAGAAATAGAACAGATAAAGTAGTATGAGGACGTGAGAAATGAAAATTCATTTCTTCATGATTAGCTTGCGTCCTTTCAAGCAAATTCAGGTCTCCAGCAAATTCTTCAGACGATTAAGTTCGTTTGGAGACCTGACCCTGCATAAGAGGTTAGTTCTTTTTCTTCACCACCCACATCTGAAGGGGTGGCAAAGAGTTCATCATTCTGTGAGCTCCATAAGAGAAAGGTGGCATAGATGCCAATCCACTTCGTTTCACATAAGAGGGGTTAGGGTAAGCATAGGATTAAGCAGAGAAATTCTCCGAGGACTTATGAACATAATGATTTGAAGAATAATGCACATATCCATAATCCTTAGATCTTCCCTACGAAACAGACGGGTTAGCACGATGATGTTCATATGAGGACTTTGATCCTTTTGAGGAATTTTTCCATGTGAGGAGTTTGGTCCGTATGAGGACTTGGATCCATATGAAGAATTTGGTCCATATGAAGAATTTGATCTGGGGTTCCTACTCTTCACACGTGGTGTCATGATGACATTCACCTGAAGATTTTCAAGGCACCTTTTGGGAACCCAGATTTTCTTCATAGGAGAACCGTTCCTGCAGTTAGTGCCAACATATCTAGCAAATACTTCACCATTCTGATTTTTGAACAATTTATAATTGGAGTCAAATGACTCATCAGAAGAATATGAAGATTCACATGTAAAGCCAGATAAAGTAGATGGATCCACTGAAGGTCCCTTTGCAGCAACCCATGAGGTTTTGGGATACTGCCCAGGTTTCCAGTAGGTCCCATCAGCATTGAGTTTCCTCTCAAAGGCAATACCCTCTTTCCTAGGGTTCCTGTTGAGGATCTGCTTTTTAAGCACGTCGCAAAGAGCCTGATGCCCTTTGAGGCTTTTGTACATGCCTGTCATATACAATTCCTTCAGCCCAACATCATCAGTGATACTAGCAATGTCCTCAGATGAGGAATTAGTGATAGCAGAGACAGTTGAAGAATTTGCAACAATGGAAGCATTTGAGCATTTAGGTGAAGAATTAGCAGTTTCACGTTCAATGCACTTCAAACATGGAGGAATAAATTCATCTTGAGTAGCGCTGATCTATTGAGCAAGTAATGAATCATGCTCCTTCTAAAGATCTTCATAACTCACTCTTAACTGCTCAAGATCTTGCTTTTTTGAACAAATTCATAAGAAAGCTTCTCATGATCAGATAGGAGAGTGTTATGATGACCTTGAAGATTGTCAAACTTGGACTGAAGTCTCTGAAGATTTCCAGTCAAAATTTTAGTGCGATCTATTTCCTCGCCCAACATATCATCGCTTTTATCTAGCATGTTTTGAACCTTTTCAAGAGCCTTTTGCAGTTTCACATCAATCTTAGCAAGTTTAGAATAGCTGGGTTTGAGGTTTTCATCAGATTCATCCTCACTAGATTCAGAGGAGGGATATTTTAGTACCTTTGAGCCTTTTTCCATGAAGCAATAGGTGGGAGCGTAGTCCTCATCGCCGTCATCAGTAGTGTTGGGGAGGTCCTTTTCTTCAGAGTTGAAGATGGACTTGCTGACGAACACGGTAGCGAGGGCTAGGCTCGCCACACCAGAGTCTGACTCCTCAGATTGCCCCTCTTCCTCATTTTCCTCAGATTCAACCTCAGAGTCCATTTCCTTGCCAATGAATGCCTGAGCCTTCTTGGAGCTGCTCTTCTTGTGAGACAAGGACCTTGAAGACTTTGATGACGAGGTCTTTGAAGATTTCTTCTTCTTCTTTGAATCATCAGAACTGTAATCCTTGCACTTATTCTTCTTTGATTCCTTTTCCCACTAAGGACAATCTTGAATGTAGTGTCCAGGTTTCTTGCATTTGTGACAGAGTCTCTTCTTGTAATCATGGGATGAGGAATCTGATCTCAAGTCACCACTTCTTGAGGATTTACCAAAGCGACCACATCTTGCGAACTTCTAAAACTTCCTCACGAGCATTGCTAGCTCCTGGCTCAGTTCGTCAGGGTCACCAAGGCTGCGGCCAGAATCTTCACCTTCAGATTCATACATTGCCTTGGCCTTCAGAGCCCGTGATCTACCATAACTTGGTCCATAGAGATCTCTCTTCTCAGCAAGCTGGAACTCATGAGTGTTTAGTCTCTCGAGGATATCAGCGGGATCAAGCGACTTATAGTCTCCACGTTCTTGTATCATTAATGTCAAGGCATCAAATGAGGAATCAAGTGATCTCAACAATTTCTTCACCACCCCATGGTCGGTGATATCAGTGGCACCAAGTGCTTGAAGCTCATTTGAGATGTCAGTGAGGTGATCGAAGGTTTGCTGAACATTTTCATTGTTGAGTCTTTTGAAGCGGTTGAAGAGATTGCGTAGAACGCCAACTCGAGAGTCACGCTGTGTTGAGACTCCCTCATTGACCTTGGACAGCCTGTCCCAGATAAGCTTTGTTGTCTCCAAAGCACTCACTCTGCCATACTACCCTTTGCTCAGATGGCCACATATGATATTCTTTACTTGAGAGTCGAGTTGCTTGAATCTCTTCACATCAGCAACATTGATGGTGGGAGTGACAGAGGGAACACCATTCTCCACAACGTACCAGAGATCGTTATCAATTGCCTCAAGATGCATGCGCATCTTATTCTTCCAGTAGGGGTAGTCCATCCCATCGAAGGTAGGAACCCAGCAGAAACCTTGATCATACCTGCGGTTGACATAACTAAAACTCCAGGCGGTTAAACAAAAAACACATAGAACAAGGGAGTACCTTGCTCTGATACGAATTGAAAGTGCGTTATATCGACTAGAGGGGGGTGAATAGGCAATTTTTATGAATTCTTCACTGAGGAATTTCAGGGTGAGGAAATTCCTGAGTGAAGAACTACTTGCTTGCAGCAGAATAAGTACTCAGAAGTAAACATAACAGTGCATGAGCATGGTCTTCATGATGAAATGAAAACAAGCACAGAGTACAGAGAGCGTAGACATAGGATAACACAAGATAAAGACAAACAGACTGAAGAAATTGAACTGAGGAAATAGATAACGTCTTTAGTCAAAGTCTTCAAACAGATATGAACAAGCACACAACACAGAAATGAGGAAATAGAAGGGTTGAGGAATTGAAACCAGTTAGCTTGGTGAAGACAATGATTTGGTAGACCAGTTCCAACTGATGTGACAGTTGTACGTCTGGTTAGGGAATCTAGGTATTTAAACCTGAGGACACACAGTCCCGGATACCCAGTCCTGAACACGCAGCTCAGGACACTCAGTACTCACCGTATTCCCCTTGAGCTAAGGTCACACAGACCTCGCCCAATCACTCGTGGTAAGTCTTCAGGTGACTTCCTAACCTTCACAGACTCGGTCACTCGGTGATCCACAATTTCCTCTTGGATGCTCTAGACCATGACGCCTAACCATCTGGAAGATGCACAGTCTTCAATGGTAACAAGCGTCGGATCCACGCAGGATCAATCTCTTCAGTGATGCTCAATCACTTTGGGTTTGTAGGTGTTTGGGTTTGGGTTTTCCTCACTTGATGATTTTCACTCAAAGTCCTCGGAGGATGGGATGCTCTTAAATGACAAGTGTCAGTTTCTCCCGGAGCAGCCAACCAGCTAGTGGTTGTAGGGGGCGGCTATTTATAGCCTAGAGAGCAGCCCGACATGATAAGACATAGATGCCCTTCAATGATATGACCGTTAGGTGGGTAGATATTTTGGGACAGCTGGCGCATAGCATAGCAACGGTCGGAATTTTGAGTATCAAATTCCTCAGGGCTATCATGTTCCTCGCTATGTAGGCGATCCGCACTGGCGAATTCCTAACTTCTCAGTCAGAACAAATTCCTCAGAGACCAGAAGAACTTCGTCTCTGTCACTGAAGAAATTGAATGAACTGTATGAGATTTCCAATGGCTTCACTCAAAGGGATTGGTAGGTGTAGGATTTGAGTTGAGCATCACTTGGAAATTTTTCCTTAGTATTTCCTCGACCCCCTTTAACAATACGGTGTTTCCTATGACTCAAGAAAGAGAGAATGAAACTACGAAAACAAAAGTCTTCACGCTTCATGTTCCTCGAATGAATACCAAGTCTTCAGGATCACACCAATTTCTTCACTTTCAAAGTCTTCAGAAAGTCTTCAGAAATCCAAAGTATTCAGTCGAAGAACTTCATTTTTAGGGGTCGACTTTATCTGTAAATATCAAACTCCTCATAGACTTATAGACCTGTGTACACTCACAAACGCATCAGTCCCTTAACCTATAAGTCTTCAATACACTAAAATCACTAAGGGGCACTAGATGCACTTACAGTTTACCTTCTGGGAGAGAATTATTTCAAAGGAGAAACTTTGCTATTGAGGCAAGTAGCTACTCTGCTAACTCCTGAAGCTTACGTTATTGTTGTCTCCTTTGATCATCCGACTATGATGTTGCATCATATTCTTGTTATTTGCTTCATCAGCTTCTATGCCATCTGAAGGAGACATGTTGCCTTGGAAATTCATTTATTAATGGAATCAGTGTATTTTGAGAGGATCTCATGTAAAGGCATGAGGGCATTGTCAACTGATATTCCAGTGATCCTATTGTTGATCCAGTCAGATCATATTCTATTCATCTATGTTGGTGTCATGATGACAAACATATTTTACCGGTCACATGTCAGGTATGGGACTGTCTGGGATCTTTGCAAAGAACGACACTTGTTCAAAATTGTGTCGATGATGGATCCGTAGGAGCGATCGACACTAGTAAGTCGAGTGGTCATTTCTTCGGGGATTAAAGAGGTCCGCTCTACTAGCACCTGTGTGGTTCTAGTCGAGACTGTCGATGTTGGAGTACCCCTCTTAAGAGTGTAAAAGTGTGAAATTTCACCCATGTGACTCCCGGGTTGGGAAGCTTGCGGTCATGTGTGATACCAATAATTTCGTGATCCATGTTCATTACATCCATTTATGTGGTTCCTTTATCTATTTCCGATGAAATTGGCTCCAACAATTGTCACATTATTTATCCTCCTTTAAATACAATTGACCCATTGTTACTATATCAACTTCCATAAATTCTACTTTTGTTGAATAGTGAAATATTTGCTTGTTGAGTATGATTTGTCGTACTTACCCTTGCTTTCTCTATTTTTTAGATGTAGTTGTTGATTAACATAAGCACATCAGAAGACGACGTCATACATAATAGACTTGACCATTGGGTGGGAAGCGATTAGATAATATAATGTATTTTTCAGCAATTGTAAATTTAAATTTTTTCTTAAAATGAATACATGAGCTTTTGTGATGCACTGTTGGTTTATGCCTACTCAATCACGCCTTGTGTAACTATAGGCATCAGGTCTATAGGCGTGTGGCAGCTGTCTCCCCTAGGCCTGGTCTCAGGGCGTGATAGTTAAAGTGGTATCAAAGCTTTAAGTTTTAGGTTGCGCTGAGATAAATGGGTAGATTGCAAATAAATTTATAACTAATTGTTGACAAAAAATTCATATTTCCGTAAACTACAAATGTTTATATATTTTTTAGGATCCTAGACTATAATTAGATCTTTTATTAGGGATTTATAAATTGATTCATGCATAGTGTAGTTATTTTGTGTTGTCAATAGAAAATTTAGTAAATTTTACAATGGTTACTTCTAATTAAACTCTAACATGTTCTGTCACAGGATATCTGAACGTTAAAAAAATGATGTATATACAATTTCTAGCTCTTGGTGACCAAATATTTCTTTTGTTGTACACTACAGTTAACTAGATTTAAAAAGTAAAACTCTCTATTTGGTTTGATTGTTGGGATAGTAATTTTATTTCACCAGCTATTTAGAAAATTTAATATTTTTTCATCCTAATTAATTCTTAGACATAATTTAGAACAACTTTCACATGTATAGCTGAAATAGGTGTAAAAAAGAAAAGTTCATAGTATAGTTTTGAATTTCGAGGACGAAATTCTTATAAGGTGGGAAGGATGTAATAACCCATATTTTGGGTAATTATTCAATTTATAGTAATAGATAATCATTTTCTAATGATTTTATTATGCTAATAATTTTTGTTTAATAGTAATTTAGTCGGATGAGAATAAGTGCATGCATTCATCTATGAATGAATTGGTAGAGAAGTAACTATGAGAGAGAAATAGATGAATTGAAATTTGCTTTGACTCTTGTCCAGACAATCAATGAATTAACAAGTGTGTTTGTTTCGGGGTAATTAGATATGGGGAAGGAGAGTTGATGGTTAAGGAGATTAAAAGTTCACTATTTGATTAGAGAGAATGGGAGTTTAAGCGGGAAGGGGAATGGGGATTGAGGAAGCCAATTCCCACTCATTTCCTTCCAAGGGGTACCATGTTAATTCGTGAGTAGAGTTTTATCCCAAGATAACTCCCATCATATACCAAAGAAGGGAACGGGAGTGAAACTCTACTTCCCATGCCTAATCCCTCCATAAACACCCTTGTGAAAACTCCCATTCCCCTGCCCGAGTGGTTACCAAACAGGCTGTAGAAGTAGTATGTGTGCATGCATGTAATAATGGGAAGCACAATGTGGGCTTCATGCTAGATAAAGTTGCTTGTACATGTCATGCACGAGTGAGAAGAAAATATTACAACGGCAGTACATGTAGACAACCATTTCTTAGCACTTAAGGACACATGCTCCTGATCTGGTTTGAGGGCCAAGTTCCCTTTTACCTCACCATAGGGACAATGACCAAGCGTTGGCCGTTGGGTCATTTTAGCTCAGATATTTCTACCGTTCAACCGACGATCGACTCCTATAAATAGGACACTCCTGTAGTTGGCTGGTGCGGCTCCAAACCACATCTCCAAGAGAAAGCAAGAAGTGAGAAGATGAGTGTGTGTGTGTATGAGAGAGAGAGAGAGAGGAGGGATGAAGAATTCATGCCTACACCCATGTTTGGAGGATATTTACAGAGCGTGTAGGTGTTGCTGGAGTAAAGACCAAAGCCATTCAAAGAATATTAGTATTTGTACGACTATTGGATTTTTATACAATGGTGACGGGTTTACCTTTTGGGAGATAATTATTTCAAAGGAGAAACTTTCCTATTGAGGAAATTAGCTACTCTGCTAACGCCTGAATGTTACATTATTGTTGTCTCCTTTGACCATCTGTCTATGTTGTTGCATCATATTCTTGTTATTTGCTTCATTGGCTTCTATGCCATTTGAAGGAGACATGTTGCCTTGGAAATCCATTTATTGATGGAATCATTATATTTTGAGAGGAACTCATGTAAAGGCATGAGGGTATTATCTTGACTGATATTCTAGTGATCCTATTGTTGATCTAGTCACATCATATTCTGTTCATCTATATTGGTGTCACGACGGCAAACGTACTGTACCGGTCACATTTCAGGTATGGGACTCTCTGGGCTCTCCGCAAAGAATGACACTTGTTCAGAAGCGTGTCGATGATGGATCCATAGGAGCGATCGATACTAGCAAGTCAAGTGGTCGTTTCTTTGGAGATTAAAGAGCTCTGGTCTACTAGTGCCCGTGTGGTTCTAGTCGAGACTGTCGACGTCGGAGTACCCCTCTTAAGAGTGTAAAAGTGTGGAATTTCACTCCTGTGACTCACGGGTTGGGAAGCTTGCGGTCATGTGTGATACCAATAATTTCGTGGTCCATTTTTGTTACATCAAGTTATGTTGTTTCTTTATCTATTTCCAATGAAATTGGCTCCAGCAATTGTCACATTATTTATGCTCCTTTGAATACACTTAACCCCTTGTTACTATATCAATATCCTTAATTCTACTTTTGTTGAATAGTGAAGTATGTGCTTGCTGAGAATGACTTGTCGTACTTACCTTGTTTTCTCTATTTTTTTAGATGCAATCGTCGATTAACAAAAGCACATCCGGAAGACAACGTCATACATAATAGACTTGACAAGTGGGTTGGAAGCGACTAGAGAATATAATGTATGTTTTCAGCAATTGTAAATGCGAAGAAATCGAAAGTGTTCTTTTGATCTCGAGCTCATATGTTCCCGCATGAACAGTACAATTCAAAAAAAGTAAAAAAAAATGATTTTTTTGTAATGTACATTGATGAATGTTCTAACCGCGTGAAATTTTTTAGGTCAAAATGACATTCGTGGAGGTCTGGGAAAAAATAACAAAATCGATTCTCCAAATTGCTTCCAACAATAGTCTTTTTGGACCATCGATTTTATCTTTTTCTCCTAGACCTCCACGAATGTCATTTCAACCCGAAATTTTGCACACAGTTAGAAAATTCATCAATGTCTATCCCAAAAAATTGGATTTTTTAATTTTTAACTTTTTTAGATCTTACTATTCATGCAGGAGCATGTGAGCTCGGGATCAAATACTCCATGTCCCAAAGAAATGCTTAAAATAAAAATATGAGCTTTTGTGATCCATTGTCGGTTTATGCCTGATTAATCACGCTTTGTTTGACTATAGAACTCCGGTCTATCGACACGCGGTAGCTGTCTCGCCGAGGACCGGTCTTGAGGCGCGATAGTTAAAGTGGTATCAGAGCATTGGGTTGTAGGTTGTGCCAAGATAAATGGCTAGATCACAAATAAACTTACACCAAATTATCGATTAAAATTCATATTTTAGGCTGCTAGACTATATTCAAATCTTTTATTAGGGATTGTACAAATTGATTCACGCAAAGTGTAGTTGTTTTGCTTTCCCAATAAATTTTTTAACAAATTTTACAATGGTTATTTCTGATTAAACTCTAGCATATTTCGTCATAAGATATCCAGCTGTTAAAAAAGATATTCATAAAGTTTCTAGCTCTTGGTGACCAAATTTTTCTTTTTGCTAAACACTGCAGTTTACCGATGTAAAAAGTAAAACTCTCTATTTGGTTTGGTTGTTGGGATAGTAATTTTCTTTCACGAGGTAGTCAATTTTTTAAATATTTTGGTTTTCATTCTCATTAATTCTTAGACATACTTTATAACAACTTTCGCATGTATAAATGATATAGGTGTAATAAAAAAAGTCCATAGTAAGATTGAGTGTTTGATTACGTGGACGAAATTCTTATAAGGTGGGAAGGATGTAATAACCCAGATTTTGGGGTTATTATTTAGTTGATGGTAATAGATAATTATTTTCTAATAATTTTATTATGCTAATAATTTTTGTTTAATAGTAATTTAGTCAGAGGAGAATAAGTGCATGCATTCATCTATGAATGAAGTGGTGGAGAAGTAACCATGAGAGACAAATAGATGAATAGAAATTATCTTTGACTCTTGTCAAGACCAACAACGAATTTACTAGAGCGTGCTTGGTTCAGGGGAATTAGAGATGGGGAATGGGAGTTGAGGGGTGAGGAGGTTAAAATCTCACTGTTTGCCTAGAGCGGATGGGAGTTTGAGTGGGAGGGGAATGGAAGTTAGGGAAGCCAATTCCAACTAATTTCTTTTCGGGGTACCCTGTTAATTCGTGAGCAGTGTTTTATCCCACGCTAAATCCCATCATATACCAAACAAGGTAATGGGAGTAAAACTCTACTTCCCATGCCTAATCCCTCCACAAATACCCTTATGGAAACTCTCATTCCTCTGTCTGAGTCGTTACCAAACAGGCTGTAGAAGTAGTACGTGTGCATGCATGTAATAATGAGAAGGACAATGTGGACTTCATGCTAGAGAATGTTGCTTGTACGTGTCATGCACGAGTGAGAAGAAAAGATTATAGCAACAGTGCATGTAATCGACCATTTCTTAGTGCTTAAGGACACATGTTATGATAGCATTAAAGTTGTCATGCCCCAAAACATGACTTGGGCGTAATAGCCTGTTGGGAAACTGATGACCCACAAGTATAGGGGATATATCGTAGTCCTTTCGATAAGTAAGAGTGTCGAACCCAACGAGGAGCAGAAGGAAATGATAAGCGGTTTTCAGCAAGGTATTCTCTGCAAGTACTGAAATAAGTGGTAACAGATAGTTTTGTGATAAGATAAATTGTAACGAGCAACAAGTAACAATAGTAAATAAAGTGCAGCAATGTGGCCCAATCCTTTGGTAGCAAAGGACAAGCTGTAACAAACTCTTATAATAGGAAAAGCGCTCCTGAGGACACATGGGAATATCGTCAAGCTAGTTTTCATCATGTTCATATGATTCACGTTCGATACTTTGATAATTTGATATGTGGGTGGACCAGTGCTTGGGTGTTGTTCTTACTTGAACAAGCATCCCACTTATGATTAACCTCTATTGCAAGCATCCGCAACTACAACAAAAGTATTAAGGTAAACCTAACCATAGCATGAAACATGTGGATCCAAATCAGCCCCTTACAAAGCAACGCATAAACTAGGGTTTAAGCTTCTGTCACTCTGGCAACCCATCATCTACTTATTACTTCCCAATGCCTTCCTCTAGGCCCAAATAATGGTGAAGTGTTATGTAGTCGACGTTCACATAACACCACTAGAGGCTAGACAACATACATCTTATCAAAATATCAAACGAATACCAAATTCACATGACTACTCATAGCAAGACTTCTCCCTTGTCCTCAGGAACGAACGTAATTACTCACAAAGCATATTCATGTTCATAATCAGAGGAGTAATAATATGCATATAGGATCTGAACATATGATCTTCCACCAATTAAACCAACTAGCATCAACTACAAGGAGTAATCAACACTACTAGCAACCTACTAGCACCAATCCCAGACTTTGAGACAAGAATTGGATACAAGAGATGAACTAGGGTTTGGAGATGAGATGGTGCTGGTGAAGATGTTGATGGAGATTGCCCTCTCCCGATGAGAGGAGCATTGGTGATGACGATGGTGATGATTTCCACCTCCGGGAGAGAAGTTTCCCCGGCAGAACAGCTCTGCCGGAGCTCTAGATTGGATCCGCCAAGGTTCCGCCTCGTGGCGATGGATTCTCGTCCCGAAAAGTTCCCTGTTATTTTTTTTCTCATCGAAAGACCTCATATAGGAGAAGATGGACGTCGGAGAGCCACCAGGGGCCCACGAGGTAGGGGGGCGCGCCCTAGGGGGGGCGCGCCCCCCACCCTCGTGAGAAGGGTGTGGGCCCCCTGGCCTTCATCTTTTGCGAGGATTTTTCTTTATTTATTTTAAGATGTTCCGTGGAGTTTCAGGACTTTTGGAGTTGCGCAGAATAGGTCTCTAATATTTGCTCCTTTTCCAGCCCAGAATTCCAGCTACCGGCATTCTCCCTCTTTATGTAAACCTTGTAAAACGACGGCCAGTGAATTGTAATACGACTCACTATAGGGCGAATTCGAGCTCGGTACCCGGGGATCCTCTAGAGTCGACCTGCAGGCATGCAAGCTTAGACCTCGCTTGTCCTCAAGCGAAAAGCTGATAACAATAAATATGTCATCATGTTTAGAGGTAGAGGCGTCGATAAAAATAAAATACGGACATGAAGGCATCATGATTATTCTCATAACAGCAACTTATATAGATTTTGTCATATGATTACTTATGTTCAAGTGATGATCTATTCACAATGCAAAAGTATAAATCATAAACCTTATTGGGCTCCGACAAACTATAATCTCAGTCATTGAAGCAATTACAATTTATCATAACATCAGAAAGAGTCTATGTCAGAGCTAAAAAGCAAGTCCACATACTCAACCACCATTTAGTCCTCCATAATTGCTAACACTCACGCAATACTTGTGGTTACGGAGTTTTAATCGGACACAGAGAAAGATAGCGGCTTATAGTTTTGCCCCACAACCTTTTACCTCAAGGGTAATGTCAACAATAATGGTTCATGCCCCCCTACATCCAATTAGATATATATACCATGTTCTTTCCAACATGCTGAGCTTGCCAAAGGATAAAATGAAAAAGAAAAAGGTGAAGATCACCATGACTCTTACATAAGGTAGAAGATAATGATAAAGGATAGGCCCTTCGCAGAGGGAAGCAGAGGTTGCCATGCGCTTTTATGGTTGGATGCATAAAATCTCAATGCGAAAGAACGTCACTTTATATTGCCCCTTGTGATATGAACCTTTATTATGCAGTCCGTCGCTTTTATTACTTCCACATCACAAGATCGTATAAAGCTTATTTCTCCCACACCAATCAATCATACATATTTAGAGCAATTTTTATTGCTTTGCACCGATGACAACTTACTTGAAGGATCTTACTCAATCCATAGGTAGGTATGGTGGACTCTCATGGCCAAACTGGTTTAAGGGATTTTGGAAGCACAAGTAGTATTTCTACTTGGTGCTGAGAATTTGGCTAGCATGAGGGGGAAAGGCAAGCTCAACAAGTTAGAGGAACCATGACAACATACTTTATCTCAAATATAAGAAAGACATAACTCATTACATTGTCTTCCTTGTCCAACATCAACTCTTTAGCATGTCATATTTTAATGAGTGCTCCCAATCATAAAAGATGTCAATGATAATATATCTATATGTGAAAACATCTCTTTCCTTATTACTTCCTATTAATTGCAAAAATGACCAAAGCTATGCCTGCCAACTCCCAACAACTTTTAATCATCATACTCCTTCTATGTGAAGTCATTACTCTCAATAAGATCAATATGAACTCTTTGTTTCTTTTTATTCTTTTCTCTTTTTCTTTTATTCATCCAAGATCATGGCAAAATAATCAAGCCCTTGACTCAACACTAATCTTTATTATATATATCTCACGGACTCGATTAAATAGAGAGATCATAAAGCAAAACTCAAAACTAGATCATGCCATAAACTTTATTCTACTAGATCAAGATACTACTAATAAGGTCGAACTAAGAAAAACGGTAAAGATAGGAGTTGTGATTGTGATACGATACCGGGGCACCTCCCCCAAGCTTGGCAGTTGCCAAGGGGAGTGCCCATACCCATGTGATTATATCTCCTTTGTCGGTGAAGAAGGTGGTGGTGACGGATAATCGCACATCGAGCATAAGAGGTCCTCCAGCTTGCGAATAATGCCCTTAAGTGCGACAATGTGCTCCTTCAACAAAATATTTTCTTGTGTGAGATACTTGTTTTGTATACGAGCTAACTCAATCATCTTGAAAGCTTCGATCTCAGTTAGGGTAAGAAGGTTATGATCAAGTTGAAGGATGTCTTTTGTTGCCGGAGCTTGATCCTCCGTGGCCTTCTTGATCCTTTCATCCTTGTTGACCCTCATGGGTTCTTCTCTCTTCAGATCTATCTTCATTAGCCAAGCATCATTGTCACCATTGTTGGAGGAGGGAGACGACATGATGCCTAGCCTGGAAACCCTGACAGAAAACAGCTCGAAACAAGAACAAAGGAGGTTTGCGTGATACGGGAGTCAAAACCTTCGGGAGGTTATATAATGAATTTTTACCGACTAAAATACGTAACGTGCAAGAAAACGGAGTCCGGAAGGCACACGAGGTGCTCACGAGGTAGGGGGGCGCGCCCAGGGGGGTAGGGCGCGCCCACCACCCTCGTGGGGCACTCGTGTCCTTCCCGGACTGCTGCTTATTTTTCTATTTTTTCTAAATATTCAATAGAGAAATATTGCCTTAAAAATTGTTTTGGAGTCGGTTTACTTACCGTACCACATACCTATTCCTTTCCGGAGTCTGAAACATTCCGGAAATTGTCTCTTATGTATTCCTCCGGGGTTACGGTTTCAATAATATTGGTTTCAACATTTATGGGATTACCTGAGATATAATGTTTAATTCTTTGGCCGTTTACCACCTTCGGATTTGTGCCTTCGAAGTTGTTGATTTTTCTGGCACGGGAACGATAGACCTCCTCGATAACGTAGGGGCCTTCCCATTTAGAGAGAAGTTTTCCTGCAAAAAATCTTAAACGAGAGTTGTATAGCAATACATAATAACCTACATTAAACTCACGCTTTTGTATCCTTTTGTCATGCCATCTTCTAACTTTTTTTTAAACAACTTGGCATTTTCATAAGCTTGGGTTCTCCATTCGTCAAGTGAGCTAATATCAAATAACCTCTTCTCACCGGCAAGTTTAAAATCATAGTTGAGTTCTTTAATAGCCCAATATGCCTTATGTTCTAGTTCGAGAGGTAAGTGACATGCTTTTCCATAAACCATTTTATACGGAGACATTCCCATAGGATTTTTATATGCAGTTCTATATGCCCATAATGCATCATCAAGTTTCTTAGACCAATTCTTTCTAGACCTATTAACAATCTTTTGCAAAATTAATTTGAGCTCTCTATTGCTCAACTCTACTTGACCACTAGACTGTGGGTGATAAGGAGATGCAATCCTATGATTAACATCATATTTAGCAAGCATTTTACGGAAGGCACCATGAATAAAGTGTGAACCACCATCAGTCATTAAATATCTAGGGACTCCAAACCTCGGAAAAATAACTTCTTTAAGCATTTTAATAGAAGTGTTATGATCAGCACTACTAGTTGGAATAGCTTCTACCCACTTAGTAACGTAATCAACAGCAACTAGAATATGTGTGTATCCATTAGAGGCAGGAAAAGGTCCCATATAATCAAAGCCCCAAACATCAAACGGTTCAATAACAAGTGAATAATTCATAGGCATTTCTTGACGTCTACTGATATTACCAATTCTTTGACATTCATCACAAGACAAGACAAACTTACGGGCATCCTTGAAGAGAGTAGGCCAATAAAAACCAGATTGGAATACCTTATGTGCAGTTCTATCTCTAGCGTGGTGTCCTCCATAAGACTCGGAATGACACTTGCGTAGGATCTGTTCCTGTTCATGCTCAGGTACACAACGTCTAATAACACCTTCTACTCCTTCTTTATAAAGATGTGGGTCATCCCAAAAGTAATGTCTCAAGTCATAGAAGAACTTTTTCTTTTGCTGGTATGTGAAGCTAGGTGGTATAAACTTAGCAACAATATAATTAGCATAACCAGCATACCATGGAGTACTACGAGAAGTACTTATAACATTTAATTGTTCATCAGGAAAGTCATCATTAATAGGTAGTGGGTCATCAAGAATATTTTCTAACCTAGACAAGTTGTCTGCAACGGGGTTCTCAGCTCCCTTCCTATCAACAATATGCAAATCAAATTCTTGTAGCAAGAGAACCCATCTAATAAGTCTAGGTTTAGCATCTTTCTTTTCCATAAGGTATTTAATAGCAGCATGATCAGTGTGAATAGTTACTTTAGAATCAACAATATAAGGTCTGAACTTATCACAAGCAAATATAACTGCTAAAAGCTCTTTTTCAGTAGTAGCATAATTTCTTTGAGCATTGCCTAGAGTCTTACTAGCATAATGAATAACATTTAATTTCTTATCAACTCTTTGCCCTAGAACAGCACCTACAGCATAATCACTAGCATCACACATAATTTCAAAGGGTAAATTCCAATCAGGTGGCTGAACAATAGGTGCAGAGACTAATGCTTTCTTAAGTATTTCAAATGCTTCTACACAATCATCATCAAAGACAAATGGTATATCTTTTTGCAATAAATTAGTCAGAGGCCGAGAAATTTTTGAGAAGTCCTTAATGAACCTCCTGTAAAATCGGGCGTGACCAAGGAAACTTCTTGTACCTTTGATGTCCTTGGGACATGGCATCTTTTCAATAGCATCAACCTTGGCTTTATCAACTTCAATACCTTTTTCAGAGACTTTGTGCCCCAAGACAATACCTTCATTAACCATAAAGTGGAATTTTCCGCAATTCAAGACAAGATTAGTTTCTTCACATCTCTGCAAAACTTGATCAAGATTGCTCAAGCAGTCATCAAAAGAGGAACCATAGATGGAAAAGTCGTCCATGAAAACCTCACAAATCTTTTCACAAAAGTCAGAGAACATAGCCATCATGCATCTTTGAAAGGTAGCAGGTGCATTACATAAACCAAAAGGCATACGTCTATAAGAAAAAGTACCAAAAGGGCATGTAAAAGTATTCTTTGATTGATCTCTAGCCAACACAGGTATTTCAGAGAAACCAGAATAACCATCTAGGAAGCAATAGTGTGTGTGCTTGCATAATCTTTCTAGCATTTGATCAATAAAAGTTAAGGGGTAATGATCTTTCTTAGTAGCTTTATTTAATTTGCGGAAATCAATTACCATCCTATAACATGTGATAGTTCTTTGTGGAATCAATTCATCTTTATCATTAGGAACAACAGTAATACCTCCCTATTAAGGGACACAATGGACAGGACTTACCCACGCACTATCAGCAACGGGATAGATTATACCTGCCTCCAGAAGCTTTAGTATTTCTTTTCTTACCACTTCTTTCATTTTAGGATTCAGACGTCGTTGAGGATCACAAACTGGTTTGGCATTTGCTTCCAAATTTATTTTATGTTGACATAGAGTGGGACTAATGCCCTTAAGATCATCAAGATTATATCCAATAGCAGCACGATGCTTCTTCAGAGTTTTCAATAATCTTTCTTCTTCATGCTCTGAAAGGTTAGCACTAATAATAACATGATATATCTTATTTTCATCAAGATAAGCATATTTAAGATTATCAGGCAAAGGTTTAAGCTCAAACACGGGATCACCCTTGGGTGGAGGAGGATCCCCTATAATTTCAACAGGCAGATTGTGATGCAGAATAGGTTCCTGTTTAAAGAATACTTCATCTATTTCCCTTCTTTCATTTATGAACGTATCATTTTCATGGTCTAGCAAATAGTGTTCTAAAGGATCACTAGGAGGTACGACAATAGAAGCAAGACCAATAATTTCATCCTTACTAGGTAATTCTTCCTCACGATGTTGTTTACTAAATTTAGAGAAATTAAACTCATGAACCATATCATCCAAGCCAATAGTAACAACATTCTTTTCGTAGTCTATCTTAGCATTAATAGTGTTCAAGAAGGGTCTACCAAATATAATGGGACAAAAGCTATCTTGTGGGGAAGTAAGAACAGGAAAATCAGCATGATATTTAGTTTTCCCACACAAGACTTCAACATCTCTAACAAATCCAATTGGTGAAATAGTATCTCTATTAGCAAGTTTAATTGTGACATCAATATCTTCTAACTCAACAGGTGCAATATCACGCATAATTTCTTTGTATAAGTCATGAGGTATAACACTAGCACTAGCACCCATGTCACATAAGCCATGATAACAATGATCTCCTATTTTAACAGAAATAACAGGCACGCCTACCACAGGTCTATGTTTATCTTTAGCACAAGGTTTAGCAATTCTAGCAGTTTCACCTTCGAACTGAATATCATGCCCATCAATATTATCAGACAAGAGATCTTTAACAATAGCAATTTTAGGTTCTACTTTAACTTGCTCAGGAGGTGTATAAGTTCTAATATTGCTTTTACGAACAACAGTTGAAGCTTTAGCATGATCCTTTACTCTAACAGGGAAAGGTGGTTTCTCAACATAAGAAGTAGGAATAATAGGATCATTATAAGTGACAGTCTTTTCTTCAACTTTAATAGGTGCAGCTACTTTTACTTCTATGGGAGGATGATATTTAAACCACTTCTCCTTAGGGAGATCAACATAAGTAGCAAAGGATTCACAGAAATAAGCTACTATCTTAGAATCAAGTCCATATTTAGTGCTAAACTTATGGAAAATATTGGTATCCATAAAAGATTTAACACAATCAAACTTAGGTGTCATACCTGACTCCTTACCTTTGTCGAGGTCCCAATCTTCAGAGTTGCGTTTAATTCTATCCAATAAATTCCATCTGAATTCAATAGTCTTCATCATAAAAGAGCCAGCACAAGAAGTATCGAGCATGGTGCGATTGTTTTGAGAAAGCCGAGCATAAAAACTTTGCATAATTATTTCTCTCGGGAGCTCATGATTGGGGCATGAATATAACATTTATTTAAGCCTCCCCCAATATTGAGCGATGCTTTCTCCTTCGCGAGGCCAAAAATTATATATATAATTGCGATCACGATGAACAAGATGCATAGGGTAATACTTTTGATGAAACTCCAACTTCAATCTTTTATAGTCCCATGATCTCATATCATCACATAGCCTATACCATACCAATGCATCTCCCTTCAAAGATAAAGGGAAGACCTTCTTCTTAGCAACATCATCGGGTATACCTGCAAGCTTAAATAATCCACAAACTTCATCCACATATATTAAGTGCTCATCAGGATGCTTTGTTCCATCTCCTGTAAAAGGGTTAGCTAGCAGTTTTCCCATCATAGCCGAAGGAAATTCAAAAGGAGTTTCATTTTCAATAGGTTCAGTAGGTTGAGGAGCAACTCTTTGCTCTACTGGACGGGGTGAAGATACCTCGAACAAGCCCCTTAGAGAATTACTTTCCATAGTAACAAGTGACAGTAAATTTCAGCACACTATATAAAATTTTCCTTACCAAATTCCACCTACCAAAGGCGCTACACTCCCCGGCAACGGCACCAGAAAAGAGTCTTGATGACCCACAAGTATAGGGGATCTATCGTAGTCCTTTCAGTAAGTAAGAGTGTCGAACCCAACGAGCAGCAGAAGGAAATGATAAGCGGTTCTCAGCAAGGTATTCTCTGCAAGTACTGAAACAGGTGGTAATAGATAGTTTTGTGATAAGATAAATTGTAACGAGCAACAAGTAACAATAGTAAATAAAGTGCATCAAGGTGGCCCAACCCTTTTGTAGCAAAGGACAAGCCGGAACAAACTCTTATAATAGGAAAAGCGCTCCCGAGGACACATGGGAATATCGTCATGCTAGTTTTCATCATGTTCATATGATTCGCATTCGATACTTTGATAATTTGATATGTGGGTGGACCGGTGCCTGGGTGCTATTCTTACTTGAACAAGCATCCCACTTATGATTAACCTCTATTGCAAGCATCCGCAACTACAACAAAAGTATTAAGGTAAACCTAACCATAGCATGAAACATGTGGATCCAAATCAGCCCCTTACGAAGCAACGCATAAACTAGGGTTTAAGCTCCTGTCACTCTAGCAACCCATCATCTACTTATTACTTCCCAATGCCTTCCTCTAGGCCCAAATAATGGTGAAGTGTTATGTAGTCGACGTTCACATAACACCACTAGAGGCTAGACAACATACATCTTATCAAAATATCAAACGAATACCAAATTCACATGACTACTCATAGCAAGACTTCTCCCTTGTCCTCAGGAACGAACGTAATTACTCACAAAGCATATTCATGCTCATAATCAGAGGGGTAATAATATGCATATAGGATCTGAACATATGATCTTCCACCAATTAAACCAACTAGCATCAACTACAAGGAGTAATCAACACTACTAGCAACCTACTAGCACCAATCCCAGACTTTGAGACAAGAATTGGATACAAGAGATGAACTAGGGTTTGGAGATGAGATGGTGCTGGTGAAGATGTTGATGGAGATTGCCCTCTCCCGATGAGAGGAGCATTGGTGATGACGATGGTGATGATTTCCACCTCCGGGAGAGAAGTTTCCCCGGCAGAACAGCTCTGCCGGAGCTCTAGATTGGATCCGCCAAGGTTCCGCCTCGTGGCTGCGGAGTCTCGTCCTGAAAAGTTCCCTGTTATTTTTTTCTCATCGAAAGACCTCATATAGGAGAAGATGGATGTCGGAGAGCCACCAGGGGGGCCACAAGGTAGGGGGGCACGCCCTAGGGGGGGCGCCCCCCACCCTCGTGAGAAGGGTGTGGGCCCCCTGGCCTTCATCTTTTGCGAGGATTTTTCTTTATTTATTTTAAGACGTTCCGTGGAGTTTCAGGACTTTTGGAGTTGCACAGAATAGGTCTCTAATATTTGCTCCTTTTCCAGCAGAGAATTCCAGCTCCCGGCATTCTCCCTCTTTATGTAAACCTTGTAAAATAAGAGAGAATGGCCATAAGTATTGTGACATAAAGTGAAATAACAGTCCATAATGCAATAAATATCGATATAAAAGAATGATGCAAAATGGACGTATCAGAAACGCAGTAATTTCAAAAAAAAATCCTACGCACACGCAAGATCTATCATGGTGATGCATAGCAACGAGAGGGAAGAGTGTTGTCCACGTACCCTCGTAGTCCGTAAGCGGAAGCGTTATGACAACGCGGTTGATGTAGTCATACTTTTTCATGATCCGATCGATCCTAGTACCGAAAGTACGGCACCTCCGTGATCTGCACACGTTCGGCTCGGTGACGTCCCACGAACTCTCGATCCAGCTAAGTGTCGAGGGAGAGCTTCGTCAGCATGATGGCGTGATGATGAAGCTACCAGCGCAGGGCTTCGCCTAAGCACTATGACGATATGACCGAGGTGGATTATGGTGGAGGGGGGCACCGCACACGGCTAAGAGATCAATGATCAACTTGACCTAGGGTGCCTCCTGCCCCCGTATATAAAGGAGCAAGGGGGAGGCCATGTTGGGGAACGTAGCAGAATTTTAAAATTTTCTACGCATCACCAAGATCAATCTATGGAGTCATCTAGCAACGAGGGAGAGTGGAGTGCATCTACATACCCTTGTAGATCGTGCGCAGAAGCGTTCAAGAGAACGGGGTTGATGGAGTCGTACTCGTCGTGATCCAAATCACCGATGACCTAGTGCCGAACGGACGGCACCTCCGCGTTCAACACACGTACGGTTGGGAAGACGTCTCCTCCAACTTGATCCAGCAAGGGTGAAGGAGAGGTTGATGGAGATCCAGCAGCACGACGGCGTGGTGGTGGAAACTACGACGATCTCGGCAGGGCTTCGCCGAGCACTGCGAGAAGGAGAGGTGTCACGGGAGGGAGAGGGAGGCGCCAGGGGTTAGGGTGCGGCTGCCCTCCCTCCCCCCCACTATTTATAGGACCCCTAGGGGGGCCCCGACCCTAGGAGATGCCATCTCCAAGGGGGGGCGGCGGCCAAGGGGGGTGGAGTGCCCCCCAAGCCAAGTGGGGCGCCCCCACCCCTAGGGTTTCCAACCCTAGGCGCAGGGGAGGCCCATGGGGGGGGCACACCAGCCCATCTGGGGCTGGTTCCACTCCCACTTCAGCCCATGGGGCCCTCCGGGATAGGTGGCCCCACCCGGTGGACCCCCGGGACCCTTCCGGTGGTCCCGGTACAATACCGATTACCCCGAAAACCTTCCCGATGGCCGAAACTTGACTTCCTATATACAAATCTCCACCTCCGGACCATTCCGGAACTCCTCGTGACGTCCGGGATCTCATCCGGGACTCCAAACAACTTTCGGGTTACCGTATACTAATATCTCAACAACCCTAGCGTCACCGAACCTTAAGTGTGTAGACCCTACGGGTTCGGGAGACACGCAGACATGACCGAGACGACTCTCCGGTCAATAACCAACAGCGGGATCTGGATACCCATGTTGGCTCCCACATGCTCCTTGATGATCTCATCGGATGAACCACGATGTCGAGGATTCGATCAATCCCGTATGCAATTCCCTTTGTCAATCGGTACGTTACTTGCCCGAGACTCGATCGTCGGTATCCCAATACCTTGTTCAATCTCGTTACCGGCAAGTCACTTTAATCGTACCGTAATGCATGATCCCGTGATCAACCACTTGATCACATTGAGCTCATTATGATGATGCATTACGGAGTGGGCCCAGAGATACCTCTTTGTCATACGGAGTGACAAATCCCAGTCTCGATTCGTGCCAACCCAACAGACACTTTCGGAGATACCCGTAGTGTACCTTTATAGTCACCCAGTTACGTTGTGACGTTTGGCACACCCAAAGCACTCCTACGACATCCGGGAGTTGCACAATCTCATGGTCTAAGGAAATGATACTTGACATTCAGAAAAGCTATAGCAAACGAACTACACGATCTTTAAGCTATGCTTAGGATTGGGCCTTGTCCATCACATCATTCTCCTAATGATGTGCTCTCGTTATCAATGACATCCAATGTCCATAGTAAGGAAACCATGCCTATCTTTTGATCAACGAGCTAGTCAACTAGAGGCTCACTAGGGACGTGTTGTGGTCTATGTATTCACACATGTATTACGATTTCCGGATAACACAATTATAGCATGAATAATAGACAATTATCATGAACAAAGAAATATAATAATAACCATTTTATTATTGCCTCTAGGGCATATTTCCAACAGTCTCCCACTTGCACTAGAGTCAATAGTCTAGTTACATTGTGATGAATCGAACACCCATGCAGTTCTGGTGTTGATCATGTTTTGCTCTAGGGAGAGGTTTAGTCAATGGATCTGCCACATTCAGGTCCGTATGCACATTACAAATATATATGTCTCCATTTTGAACACTTTCACGTATGGAGTTGAAGCGACGCTTGATATGCCTGGTCTTCCTGTGAAACCTGGGCTCCTTGGCAAGGGCAATAGCTCCAGTGTTGTCACAGAAGAGAGTCATTGGGCCCGACGCATTGGGTATGACTCCTAGGTCGGTAATGAACTCCTTCACCCAGATTGCTTCTTGTGCTGACTCTGAGGCTGCCATGTACTCTGCTTCACATGTAGATCCCGCCGTAACGCTTTGCTTGCAACTGCACCAGCTTACTGCCCCACCATTCAAAATATACACGTATCCGGTTTGTGACTTAGAGTCATCCAGATCTATGTCGAAGCTAGCATCGAAGTAACCCTTTACGACAAGCTCTTCGTCACCTCCATAAATGAGAAACATATCCTTAGTCGTCTTCAGGTACTTCAGGATATTCTTGACCGCTGTCCAGTGTTCCATGCCGGGATTACTTTGGTACCTTCCTACCAAACTTACGGCAAGGTTTACATCAGGTCTGGTATACAGCATAGCATACATGATAGACCCTATGGCCGAGGCATAGGGGACGACACTCATCTTTTCTCTATCTTCTGCCATGGTCGGGCATTGAGCTGTGCTCAATCTCGTACCTTGCAATACAGGCAAGAACCCCTTCTTTGACTGATCCATATTGAACTTCTTCAATATCTTGTCAAGGTACGTACTCTGTGAAAGACCAATGAGGCGTCTCGATCTATCCCTATAGATCCTGATGCCTAATATGTAAGCAGCTTCTCCAAGATCCTTCATCGAAAAACACTTGTTCAAGTAGGCCTTTATGCTTTCCAAGAATTCTATATCATTTCCCATCAACAGTATGTCATCCACATACAATATGAGAAATGCTACAGAGCTCCCACTCACTTTCTTGTAAATGTAGGCTTCTCCATAAGTCTGCGTAAACCCAAACGCTTTGATCATCTCATCAAAACGAATGTTCCAACTCCGAGATGCTTCCACCAGCCCATAGATCAAGCGTTGGAGCTTGCACACCTTGTCAGCATTCTTAGGACCGACAAAACCTTCCGGATGCATCATATACAATTATTACTTAAGGAAACCATTAAGGAATGCCGTTTTGACGTCCATTTGCCATATCTCATAATCATAGAATGAGGCAATTTCTAACATGATTCGGACGGACTTCAGCTTTGCTACGGGTGAGAAAGTCTCATCGTAGTCAACCCCTTGAACTTGTCGATAACCCTTAGCGACAAGCCGAGCTTTATAGATGGTCACATTACCATCCGCGTCTGTCTTCTTCTTAAAGATCCATTTATTTTCTATGGCTCGCCGATCATCGGGCAAGTCAGTCAAAGTCCATACTTCGTTTTCATACATGGATCCTATCTTGGATTTCATGGCTTCCAGCCATTTGTCGGAATCTGGGCCCGCCATCGCTTCTTCATAGTTCGAAGGTTCACCGTTGTCTAACAACATGATTTCCAAGACAGGGTTGCCGTACCACTCTGGTGCAGAACGTGTCCTTGTGGACCTTCGAAGTTCAGTAGCAACTTGATCTAAAGTTTCATGATCATCATCATTAACTTCCTCTCTAGTCGGTGCAGGCACCTCAGGAACAATTTCCTGAGCTGCGCCACTCCCCAGTTCAAGAGGTAATACTTCATCAAGTTCTACTTTCCTCCCACTTATTTCTTTCGAGAGAAACTCTTTCTCTAGAAAGGATCCATTCTTGGCAACAAAGATCTTGCCTTCGGATCTGAGGTAGAAGGTATACCCAATAGTTTCTTTAGGGTATACTATGAAGACGCATTTTTCCGATTTGGGTTCGAGCTTTTCAGGTTGAAGTTTCTTGACATAAGCATCGCATCCCCAAACTTTTAGAAACGACAGCTTAGGTTTCTTCCCAAACCATAATTCATACGGTGTCGTCTCAACGGATTTCGACGGAGCCCTATTTAAAGTGAATGCGGCAATCTCTAAAGCATAGCCCCAAAAGGATAGCGGTAAATCAGTAAGAGACATCATAGACCGCACCATATCCAATAGAGTGCGATTACGACGTTCGGACACACCGTTACGCTGAGGTGTTCCAGGCGGCGTGAGTTGTGAAACTATTCCACATTTCCTTAAGTGTCTGCCAAATTCGTGACTCAAGTATTCTCCCCCACGATCTGATCGCAAGAACTTGATTTTTCTGTCACATTGATTCTCAACCTCACTCTGAAATTCCTTGAACTTTTCAAAGGTCTCAGACTTGTGTTTCATTAAGTAGACATACCCATATCTACTCAAGTCATTAGTGAGGGTGAGAACATAACGATAGCCACCGCGAGCCTCAACGCTCATTGGACCGCACACATCAGTATGTATGATTTCCAATAAGTTGGTTGCTCGCTCCATTGTTCCTGAGAACGGAGTCTTGGTCATTTTACCCATGAGGCATGGTTCGCACGTGTCAAATGATTCGTAATCAAGAGACTCCAAAAGTCCATCTGCATGGAGCTTCTTCATGCGTTTGACACCTATGTGACCAAGGTGGCAGCGCCACAAGTATGTGGGACTATCATTATCAACCTTACATCTTTTGGTATTCACACTATGAATATGTGTAACATTACGCTCGAGATTCAGTAAGAATAAACCATTCACCAGCGGAGCATGACCATAAAACATATCTCTCATATAAATAGAACAACCATTATTCTCGGATTTAAATGAGTAGCCATCTCGAATTAAACGAGATCCTGATACAATGTTCATGCTCAAAGCTGGCACTAAATAACAATTATTGAGGTTTAAAACTAATCCCGTAGGTAAATGTAGAGGCAGCGTGCCGACGGCGATCACATCGACCTTGGAACCATTCCCGACGCGCATCGTCACCTCGTCCTTCGCCAGTCTCCGCTTATTCCGCAGCTCCTGCTTTGAGTTACAAATGTGAGCAACCGCATCGGTATCAAATACCCAGGAGCTACTACGAGTACTGGTAAGGTACACATCAGTTACATGTATATCACATATACCTTTAGTGTTGCCGGCCTTCTTGTCCGCTAAGTATTTGGGGCAGTTCCGCTTCCAGTGACCACTTCCCTTGCAATAAAAGCACTCAGTCTCAGGCTTGGGTCCATTCTTTGACTTCTTCCCGGCAGCTTGCTTACCGGGCGCAGCAACTCTCTTGCCGTCCTTCTTGAAGTTCTTTTTACCCCTGCCTTTCTTGAACTTAGTGGTTTTATTCACCATCAACACTTGATGTTCCTTTTTTATTTCTACCTCCACTAATTTCAGCATTGAATATACCTCAGGAATGGTCTTTTCCATCCCCTGCATATTGAAGTTCATCACAAAGCTCCTGTAGCTCGGTGGAAGCGACTAAAGGATTCTGTCAATGACCGCGTCATCCGGGAGATTAACTCCCAGCTGAGTCAAGCGGTTATGCAACCCAGACATTTTGAGTATGTGCTCACTGACAGAACTATTTTCCTCCATCTTACAGCTGAAGAACTTGTCGGAGACTTCATATCTCTCGACCCGGGCATGAGCTTGGAAAACCATTTTCAGCTCTTCGAACATCTCATATGCTCCGTGTCGCCTAAAACGCTTTTGGAGCCCCGGTTCTAAGCTGTAAAGCATGCCGCACTGAACGAGGGAGTAATCATCAGCATGTGACTGCCAAGCGTTCATAACGTCTTGGTTCTCTGGGATGGGTGCGTCACCTAGCAGTGCTTCTAGGACATAATCTTTCTTGGCAGCTATGAGGATGATCCTCAGGTTCTGGACCCAGTCCGTATAGTTGCTGCCATCATCTTTCAGCTTGGTTTTCTCTAGGAATGCGTTGAAGTTGAGGGCAACATTAGCATGGGCCATTTGATCTACAAGACATAGTGTAAAGATTTTAGACTAAGTTCATGATAATTAAGTTCATCTAATCAAAATTATTCAATGAACTCCCACTCAGATAGACATCCCTCTAGTCATCTAAGTGAAACATGATTCGAGTCAACTAGGCCGTGTCCGATCATCACGTGAAATGGACTAGTCAACATCGGTGAACATCTTCATGTTGATCGTATCTTCTATACGACTCATGCTCGACCTTTCGGTCTTCCGTGTTCCGAGGCCATGTCTGTACATGCTAGGCTCGTCAAGTCAACCTAAGTGTATTGCGTGTGTAAATCTGGCTTACACCCGTTGTATTCGAACGTTAGAATCTATCACACCCGATCATCACGTGGTGCTTCGAAACAACGAACCTTCGCAATGGTGCACATTTAGGGGGAACACCTTCTTGAAATTATTACGAGGGATCATCTTATTTAAGCTACCGTTGTTCTAAGCAAATAAGATGTAAAACATGATAAACATCACATGAAATCAAATAGTGACATGATATGGCCAATATCATTTGCTCCTTTTGATCTCCATCTTCGGGGCTCCATGATCATCGTTGTCACCGGCATGACACCATGATCTCCATCATCATGATCTCCATCATCGTGTCTTCTTAAAGTTGTCTCGTCGTCTATTACTTCTACTACTATGGCTAACGCTTTAGCAATAAAGTAAAGTAATTACATGACGTTTATTTTGACACGCAGGTCATAAATAAATTAAGACAACTCCTATGGCTCCTGCCGGTTGTCATACTCATCGACATGCAAGTCGTGATTCCTATTACAAGAACATGATCAATCTCATACATCACATATATCATTCATCACATCCTTTTGGCCATATCACATCACGCGGCACATGCTGCAAAAACAAGTTAGACGTCCTCTAATTGTTGTTGCAAGTTTTTACGTGGCTGCTATAGGTTTCTAGCAAGAACGTTTCTTACCTACGCCAAAACCACAACGTGATATGCCAATTTCTATTTACCCTTCATAAGGACCCTTTTCATCGAATCAGATCCGACTAAAGTGAGAGAGACAGACACCCGCTAGCCACCTTATGCAACTAGTGCATGTCAGTCGGTGGAACCAGTCTCACGTAAGCGTACGTGTAAGGTCGGTCCGGGCCGCTTCATCCCACGATGCCGCCGAATCAAGACAAGACTAGTAACGGCAAGTAAATTGACAATATCGACGCCCACAACTGCTTTGTGTTCTACTCGTGCATACAAACTACGCATAGACCTAGCTCATGATGCCACTGTTGGGGAACATAGCATAATTTTAAAATTTTCTATGCATCACCAAGATCAATCTATGGAGTCATCTAGCAACAAGGGAGAGTGGAGTGCATCTACATACCCTTGTAGATCGCGCGCGGAAGCGTTCAAGAGAACGGGGTTCATGGAGTCGTACTCGTCGTGATCCAAATCACCGATGACCTAGTGCCAAACGGACGGCACCTCCGCGTTCAACACACGTACGGTTGGGAAGAAGTCTCCTCCAACTTGATCCAGCAAGGGGGAAGGAGAGGTTGATGGAGATCCAGCAGCACGGCGGCGTGGTGGTGGAAACTACGGCGATCTCGGCAGGGCTTCACCGAGCACTGCGAGAAGGGGAGGTGTCACAGGAGGGAGAGGGAGGCGCCAGGGGTTAGGGTGCGGCTGCCCTCCCTCCCCCCACTATTTATAGGACCCCTAGGGGCGCCGGCCCTAGGATATGCCATCTCCAAGGGGGGCGGCGGCCAAGGGGGGTGCCCCCACCCCTAGGGTTTCCAACCCCAGGCGCAGGGGAGGCCCATGGGGGGGGGCGCACCAGCCCATCTGGGGCTGGTTACCCTCCCACTTCAGCCCATGGGGCCCTCCGGGATAGGTGGCCCCACTCGGTGGACCCCCGGGACCCTTCCGGTGGTCCCGGTACAATACCGATTACCCCGAAAACCTTCCCGATGGCCGAAACTTGACTTCCTATATATAAATCTTCACCTCCGGATCATTCCGGAACTCCTCATGACGTCCGGGATCTCATCCGGGACTCCGAACAACTTTCGGGTTACCCTATACTAATATCTCAACAACCCTAGCGTCACCGAACCTTAAGTGTGTAGACCCTACGGGTTCGGGAGACACGCAGACATGACCGAGACGACTCTCCGGTCAATAACCAATAGCGGGATCTGGATACCCATGTTGGCTCCCACATGCTCCTCGATGATCTCATCGGATGAACCACTATGTCGAGGATTCGATCAATCCCGTATGCAATTCCCTTTGCCAATCAGTACGTTACTTGCCCGAGACTCGATCGTCGGTATCCCAATACCTTGTTCAATCTCGTTACCGGCAAGTCACTTTACTCGTACCGTAATGCATGATCCCGTGATCAACCACTTGATCACATTGAGCTCATTATGATGATGCATTACGGAGTGGGCCCAGAGATACCTCTTCGTCATACGGAGTGACAAATCCCAGTCTCGATTCGTGCCAACCCAACAGACACTTTCGGAGATACCCGTAGTGTACCTTTATAGTCACCCAGTTACGTTGTGACGTTTTGCACACCCAAAGCACTCCTACGGCATCCGGGAGTTGCACAATCTCATGGTCTAAGGAAATGATACTTGACATTCGAAAAAGCTGTAGCAAACGAACTACACGATCTTTAAGCTATGCTTAGGATTGGGTCTTGTCCATCACATCATTCTCCTAATGATGTGATCTCGTTATCAATGACATCCAATGTCCATAGTCAGGAAACCATGACTATCTTTTGAGCAACGAGCTAGTCAACTAGAGGCTCACTAGGGACGTGTTGTGGTCTATGTATTCACACATGTATTACGATTTCCGGATAACACAATTATAGCATGAATAATAGACAATTATCATGAACAAAGAAATATAATAATAACCATTTTATTATTGCCTCTAGGGCATATTTCCAACAGGCCAGCCGGCCCTTGGGGCACGCCATGAGAGGAGGAGTCCTCCTCCTAGTAGGAGTAGGACTCCCCTTTTCCTAGTCCTACTAGGAGGGGGAAAGGAAGGAGGAGAGGGAGAAGGAAAGGGGGCGCGGCCTACCCGGCCAGCCCTCTCTCTCTCCACTAAGGCCCATGTGGCCCATTAGTTCTTCGGGGGGGGGGGGGTTCCAGTAACCCTCCGGCGCTCCGGTTTTCTCCGAAATCACCCGGAACACTTCCTGTGTCCGAATATAGCCGTCCAATATATCAATCTTTATGTCTCGGCCATTTTGAGACTCCTCGTCATGTTCGTCATCATATCCGGGACTCCGAACTACCTTCGGTACATCAAAACACATAAACTCATAATACCGATCGTCACCAAACGTTAAGTGTGCGGACCCTACGGGTTTGAGAACTATGTAGACATGACCGAGACACGTCTCTAGTCAATAACCAATAGCGGAACCTGGATTGTCATGTTGGCTCCCACATATTCTACGAAGATCTTTATCGGTCAAACCGCATAAGAACATACGTTGTTCGCTTTGTCATCGGTATGTTACTTGCCGAGATTCGATCGTCGGTATCTCAATACTTAGTTCAATCTCGTTACCGGCAAGTCTCTTTACTCATTCCGTAATGCAGCATCCCGCAACTAACTCATTAGTCACATTGCTTGCAAGGCTTATAGTGATGTGCATTACCGAGAGGGCCTAGAGATACCTCTCTGATACACGGAGTGACAAATCCTAATCTCGATCTATGACAACTCAACAAACACCATCGGAAATACCTGTAGAGCATCTTTATAGTCACCCAGTTACATTGTGACGTTTGATATCACACTAAGCCTTCCTCCGGTATTCGGGAGTTGCATAATCTCATAGTCATAGGAACATGTATAAGTCATGAAGAAAGCAATAGCAATAAACTAAACGATCATAGTGCTAAGCTAACGGATGGATCTTGTCCATCACCTCATTCTCTAATGATGTGATCCCGTTCATCAAATGACAAAACATGTCCATGGCTAGGAAACTTAACCATCTTTGATTAATGAGCTAGTCAAGTAGAGGCCTACTAGGGACACTCTGTTTGTCTATGTATTTACACACGTAGTAAGTTTTCGGTTAATACAATTCTAGCATGAATAATAAAAATTTATCATGATATAAGGAAATATAAATAACAACTTTATTATTGCCTCTAGGGCATATTTCCTTCATAGCCACCACGCATTTATAAACCAAGGCTTATAAACGTGTGCGGGCTAAATTGAAACATTTCACAATAATAGACATATATAACATGTCTTCTTTATTCTGGGGACACCAAGTTCTTGCTGAAAATAAACTCCTAAAGTAGTTATAAATTTAGTTGTGATCTATCCATTTATTTCAGCGCAACCTAAAACCTAAAGCTCTGATACCACTTTATAAAAAATAAAGGAAGCAAGGAGGCACGTCAATACCGCATGCAAAATATCTACCATTTGCTTTGAGTAGTCACGTACATTTACATGCACGCATCAATGCACGACATGCATGCAGCACCCGTCTTGTCTACTATACATGTAGCTTGCCTGCTAGATATCATGGTTAGTTGCATTTTCTTCCATCAATTGGCTAGCTAGCTCTTGTACTACATTGTGCTACCTCATAGGATGGTAGATATTTAGCATGCGGTATTGGCGTGCCTCCTTGCTTGCTTAATTTTTTGTTAAAGTGGTATCATAGCTTCAGGTTTTAGGTTGTGCTGAGATAAATGGGTAGATCGCGAATAAATTTATAACTATTTATCTACATTTTTTTCGTATTTCCACTAACTAGAAATGTTTATATATATTTTAGGCTCCTAGACTATAATCAGATCTTTTATTAGGGATTGTATAAATTGATTCACACAAAGTGTAGTTGTTTTGCGTTGCCAATAGAAAATTTAGCAAATCTTACAATGGTTACTTCTAATTAAACTCTAGTGTGTTTTGTCATAGGATATCCGGCCATTAAAAAATATATTTATACAGTTTCTAGATCTTGATGACCAAATATTTCTTTTGCTGAACACTGTAGTAAAACAGATGTTAAAAGTAAAACTCTCTATTTGCTTTGGTTGTTGGGATAGTAATTTTCTTTCACCAGCTAGTCAGAAAATTTAAATATTTTTGTTTTCATCCTAATTAATTCTTAGACATACTTTAGAACGACTTTCACATGTATAGCTAAAATAGGTGTACCAAAAAAAGTTCATAGTAACATTTACTTTTGAATTTCGAGGGTGAAATTCTTGTAAGGCGGGAATGATGTAATAACCAAGATTTTGGGGTTATTATTTAATTTATGGAAATAGATAATTATTTTATAATGATTTTATTAAGCTAATAATTTTGGTTTAATAGTAATTTATTCAGATGAGAATAAGTGCATGCATTCATCTTTGAATGATATGGTGGAGAAGTAACTGTGTGACAGAAATAGATGAATAGAAATTTGCTTTGACTCTTGTCCAGGCCAACAACGAATTTACTAGAGCGTGTTTTGTTTGGGGGAATTAGAGATGGGGAATGAGAGTTGAGGGGTGAGGAGATTAAAAGTTCATTGTTTGATTAGAGAGAATGGGAGTGTAAGTGGGAAGGGAAATGGGAGTTTAAGTGGGAAGGGAAATAGGAGTTTAAATGGGAAGAAGAATGGGAGTTGAGGAAGCCAATTCCCACTTATTTCTTCCTAGCGGGTACCCTGTTAATTTGTGAGATGAGTTTTATCCCATGCTAATTCTCATTATATACCAAACAATGGAATGGTAGTAAAACTCTACCTTCCATGCCTAATCCCTCCACAAACACCCTTGTGAAAACTCCCATTCCCATGTCCGAGTGGTTACGAAATAGGCTGTAGAAGTAGTATGTGTGCATAAATGTAATAATGAGAAGGATAACATGGGCTTCATGCTAGAGAAAGTTGCTTGTACATGTCATGCACCAGGGAGAAGAAAATATTACAGTAGTAGTACACGTAGCTGACAATTTCTTAGTGCTTAAGGACACATGCTCTTGATCTGGTTAGAAGGCCAAGTGCCCTTTTACCTCACCATAGGGATAATGGCCAAGCGTTGGCCCATGGGTCATTTTAGCTAAGATATTTCTACAGTTCAACTGAAGATCGGCTCCTATAAATAGGACACCCCTGTTGTTGGCTGGTGCAGCTCCAAACCACAGCTCCAAGAGAAAGCAAGAAGTGAGAAGATGCGAGTGTGTGTGTGTGAGAGAGAGAGGGAGGGAGAGAGAGATGAATAATTCATTCCAATTTCCATGTTTGTAATATATTTACAGAGCATGCATGACTGCTAGAGTGAAGAGCAAAGCCATTCAGAGAATATGAGTATATGTACGACTATTGGATTTTTATACGATGGTGATGGGTTTACCTTTTGGGAGAATTATTTAAAAGGAGAAACTTTGCTATTGAGGCAAGTATCTACTCTCCTAACTCCCGAATCTTACGTTATTGTTTTCTCCTTTGATTATCCGACTATGTTGTTGCATCATAGTCTTGTTATTTGCTTCATTGGCTTCTATGCCATTTGAAGGAGACATGTTGCCTTGGAAATCCATTTATTGATGGAATCGGTCTATTTTGAGAGGAACTCATGTAAAGACATGAGGGTATTGTATTGTATGATATTCCAGTGATCCTATTGTTGGTCTAGTCACATCATATTCTGTTCATATATATTAGTGTCATGAAGACAAACATATTGTACCGGTCATAGTTCTGGTATGGGGCTGTCTAGGCTCTCCGCAAAGAATGACACTTGTTCGGAAGCTTGTCGATGATGGATCCGTAGGAGCGTTCGACACTAGTAAGTCGAGTGGTTGTTTCTTTGGGGATTAAAGAGCTCTGCTCTACTAGTGCATGTGTGGTTCTAGTCAAGATTGTCGACGTTGGAGTACCCGTCTTAAGAGTGTAACAATGTGAAATTTCACCCATATGACTCCTGGGTTGGGAAGCTTGCGGTCATGTGTGATACCAATAATTTCATGGGCCATTTTCGGTACATCCAGTTATGTTGTTCCGTTATCTATTCCGATGAAATTGGCTCCAACAATTGTCACATTATTTATCATCCTTTAAATACAGTTAACCCGTCGTTACTATATCAATATCCTTAAACTCTACTTTTGTTGAATAGTGTAGTATTTGCTTACTGAGTATGACTTGTCGTACTTATCCATGCTTTCTTTATTTTTAGATGTAGTTGTCGATTAACATAAGCATGTTCGGAAGACGGACTCATACATAATAGACTTGAAAAGTGGGTGGGAAGCAACTAGAGAATATAATATATTTTTTCAGCAACTGTAAATGCAAGGAAATTCTTAAAATGAATATATATGAGATTTTACGATCCACTGTTGGTTTATGCCTGCTTAATCACGCCTTGCGTGACTACATGCCTCTGGTCTATAGGTGAGCGACGGCTGTCTCGCTTGGGCCCAGTCTCGGGGCGTGACATTCGTTGTTTCACACACTACAAGAAAAAGACACATCCTTGACATTTTGGCCTCGAGAAAAAAATTATGTCATAGAAGTGACACTCCCATGACAATAATAGTGATGAAAACATGTATTATTGTGGATGTGGTGGGCACCTATTTCTATGCAGAAAAATATGACAGAAAATCCTTCTATGATGAAAAAAATCCTGGTAGAATTGAGGGCAAGAATTTTTGGCGATTTCTTGGCTAAGTTCTGCCTCGCACTTATATGATGGGTGGTCGGGCCCAAGCGAGATGAAGAACTTGAGATGGTCGAGGACCCTCGTCTTCAAGTAAGATATGCTGGAGATAAACCATGTTTCTGAAGGAAATATTCCCGAGAGGCAATAATAAAGTTGTTATTTATATTTACTTATATCATGATAAATGTTTATTATTCATGCTAGAATTGTATTAACCGAAAACTTAGTACATGTGTGAATATAGACAAACAGAGTGTCCCTAGTATGCCTCTACTTGACTAGCTCGTTAATCAAAGATGGTTAAGTTTCCTAGCCATGGACATGTGTTGTCATTTGATGAACGGGATCACATCATTAGAGAATGATGTGATGGAAAAGACCCATCCGTTAGCTTAGCACGATGATCGTTTAGTTTGTTGCTATTGCTTTCTCCATAACTATACGTGTTCCTATGACTATAAGATCATGCAACTCCCGAATACCGGAGGAACACTTTGTGTGCTACCAAACGTCACAACGTAACTGGGTGATTATAAAGGTGCTCTACAGGTGTCTCCAATGGTGTTTGTTGAGTTGGCATGGATCAAGATTGAGATTTGTCACTCCGATTGTCGGGGAGGTATCTCTGGGCCCTCTCGGTAATGTACATCACTATAAGCCTTGCAAGCAATGTAGCTAATGAGTTAGTTACGGGATGTGGCATTACGGAACGAGTAAAGAGACTTGCCGGTAATGAGATTGAACTAGGTATTGAGATACCGATGATCGAATCTCGGGCAAGTAACATACCGATGACAAAGGGAACAACGTATATTGTTATGCGGTTTGGCCGATAAAGATCTTCGTAGAATATGTAGGAACCAATATGAGCATCTAGGTTCCTCTATTGGTTATTGACCGGAGACATGTCTCGGTCATGTCTACATAGTTCTCAAACCCGTAGGGTCTGCACGCTTAACGTTCGGTGACGATCGGTATTACGAGTTTATGTGTTTTGATGTACCGAAGGTAGTTCGGAGTCCCGGATTTGATCACGGACATCACGAGGAGTCTCGAAATGGTCGAGACATAAAGATCAATATATTGGAAGCCTATGTTTGGACATCGGAATGGTTCCGGATGAGTTCGGGCATTTTTCGGAGTACCGGGAGGTTACCGGAACCCCCCCGGGAGTATATGGGCCTTATTGGGCCTTAGTGGAAAATAGGAGAGGGAAGGAAAAGGTGGGAGGCGCACCCCCCCTAGCCCAATCCGAATTGGGAGGGGGCGGTCCCCCCTTTCCTTTCTCCTCTCCTCCCCTTCCTTCTCTCCTACTCCTACTACATGGAAGGGGGGAATCCTAGTGCCGGTGGGAGTAGGACTCCCCTAGGGTGCGCCATAGATAGGGTCGGCCCCTCCCCTCCTCCACTACTTTATATACGGGGGAGGGGGCACCCCATAGACACACAAGTTGATCATTGATCTTTTAGCCATGTGCGGTGCCCCCCTCCACCATAATCCACCTCGGTAATATCGTAGCGGTGCTTAGGCGAAGCCCTGTTCGAGTAGCAACATCATCACCGTCATCACGTCGTCGTGCTAACAAAACTCTCCCTCGAAGCTCTACTGGACCATGAGTTCGCGAGACGTCACCGAGCTGAACGTGTGCAGATCGCGGAGGTGTCGTATCTTCGGTACGAGATCGGTCGATCGTGAAGACGTACGACTACATCA